>NW_022900914.1:28873229-28895729 GCF_012274545.1 Fukomys damarensis | reverse complement strand
GTCAAATAAAAGGAGATGTTGCGTCTAAAGCTACATGAAATGACTTACATGCTCATTTCAAACTAAATGCCTTAGTTGTCATGCATATAGTGGGGTTTGTTTTTGAAAGGTAGAGAAAGAAGGAAGAAAATATTAGTCTACAGGAGAAAGACTACAAAAAAACAAAACTATAGAATGATATAATTTTGTTCCTGTGATTTAAACATGTTCTGAAGGGAGTAAAGCTGTATCATTTGTGGTCTGGTAAGTGTACTTGGCATTTACCCAAGAAAAATACAAGGATTTGCGATAATTTCATCACCCATTGTCAGCCATTATTGTCTGGTATAACTTTTTATAGGGTTGGAATTTGTTGGGCTGGGGGAGAGAAAGATCTTTCGACTTTTATGAGTATTTTTCATAAAAGCAACCTTTTCTTCCATTCAGGTATGACCTGGTTTCTATTGCATGGCTGCAGTTTAATATGTAGACATCAAAATGTAAAGTTGAAGAAATTTGAACTACTAATTATTTAGCTCTAGGTGCTCTTGATAAGCAGCGACACAACTTGCTTTATTTTAAAGAAATATTTTAATCACATGATCTTGATTCATGTACTTATTAGTGCAAAACAGTCACTGCTGAATGTGCCATTGCCCACTAAGTGGGGCTATCAATATAGAACTCTTAAGGGGATTTAAAGTGCTATAGTTAATAACAAATACAAGGAGATGTAGTTCTGAAAGACTAAATCTGCCCGTAATTTGGAGTGGAAATGATTGATTGCTTCTCAGAGAAGAACTTGTAAGAGTTGTATGATATTACCTAGGCCTATTTTAAGCTCTGTAGGTGAAAACAGACTAATAAAATAATTATTATTTTGAAAAACAAGCACTAAAGCTTTCAGAGTTTTTACTTTGTGCTTAGTGCCATCTTAAAGAATGTTTCAGTGATCCTCAAAACGTAGGTAGTAATTTTATTATCTGTATTTTTCAAAGACTTTGAGGTTCAGATTGAGTAAGTTTCTTCAGGAAGGTACCACAGAGGCCAAGTGAGAAAGGTCGGTATTCACGCATGAATGTGTGATTTGGGTGTTGTTACTGTTCTTACCTACCTTGATGTAAGGTGTAGCAACAGAAATGTTTGTTAGAGTCATTACAACTACAGAAGATTGTACAAACTGTCTAACTCATTAGAAATGAAACAAGTTTTAGAAACACAATAGACAGTGAGGAGTGAGGTGATAAGTTGCATGTCAGTTATATTCATTTGGGTTAAAAAGAGGGTGAAGTGAGTGAGAGTTGCAATAGAAGAGAAAGATAAAGAGAGTGAGAATGTGAGTCATGAAGAATGGCAATGACTTCGGAAGAGAGGGGATGGAGAAGATATTATGGGTTAGGAAGGAACATGGTAAAAATATTAGATTTCACGAAATGATTCCTAAAACCCTTTCCTGGCGATGAAAAATTAGACAAACTGCATGCAAACCATATTGTGTTCCTCATTTACATGGTGAACCAGGCTGACCTTCTGTCATTCCCATGCCCTGCTTCATCTATAAAAAGTTGCACCTGCTGTGGATTAGCAAACAGAATGGGAATCCAAGGCTTTCTGGCACAAGTGAAGATTTAGCTAATGAACTTTTGATGGCGTCCTGTAAAAAAGTGAGGATTTTTGTGATCCCAGAGCTCAAATGAGACACATGTTTTCTGCCGGATCTGCATGGGAGAGGCAGATTTTTGTATGTATGAAGCTGAAGTTAATTCCTGACCTGGAATGACAGCTTCAAATTACGCCATGCTTCAGTTTGTTTAACATCTTCAGTATCTTAATGTGTGTGATTTGATGTAAGCTAGTATTTATCTTTTTATATTAAAATTTTAATCACAGAAACTACAATAGCAAGAACGTGAGTCCAGTGGTCATCTCAGTGAGTTTTAGTTGGTAGCTGTTTGGCTCATGCTGGTCTCTGTAGGTTCCCCACACAGACCACTCCTCTTTTCAGGCAGGTGCTTTCTACTCCTCTCTCTTCCATAGCCTGGACTATGTGTCTGGAGCAAATACCGCCAGGTTTTTCTTGATCCTGTGCAGTATCTTCTACTCAGTTTCCTTCTGACACAGTACAGAGGAGAAGGATACAGGCTCAGTCAGCCCACAATTTCAAATCGACCCCAGTTGGATGTCTTTTAGATACCTCAGTTTTCATCCACGTTTGAACTGCTATTTAGAAGGTCTAGTTTTTGATTCTAAAATGAAACAGTGACAAAGTTTCATGGGTTTTGAGTTAAATCACCTTATGTCAGATAGGTCAGTTTTGTAGAGCTACTAAAAGTGCAAAAATTCACCAGCATTCATTCTCACAGAAATTCCCTTAATGGTAAGTCTTTACCTGTGAGTTTTTCTTTGCCCTGGGTTAGACTGCCTCTCTTACACATTGTTTGCATCATTGCTTAATTAAAAGGTCCCTTTATGGGCCCATAATATTTTTATTTTTAATCTAGCATGCAGTGCCCCTTAGAATAACCATTCCTGGGATTTTAAAAGTCAAGTCACAGAAGAAATTTTAGAACATTTGTGTAGGAAGAGTCTTCGAAATCACTCTCCAAGTCCAGTCTCCTTATATTAAAAATGGAGAAACAAACCTAGAAGAATTACTTAACCACGAAAAATTAAGGATAAAGCATAGTTACAAAATGGAATACTGTCAGATGAAATACAATATTTCATTGTCTGACTCTCATTATAAACAGTGGCACTCAAAATATGAAAATAGAGATGGCCTACTGTGTTTATTAATTCACATCTTCATTCGCTAAAGATTAAAGTGAAAAGGAAATAGCTGAAATATTGAAATAACTTTATATTGGAAGTAACTTAGAGCTTCCATTCCATGAAATTTGATGCAAAATGATGCTTGGTTCACACTCATAGCAACAGATCCTCAAAAAGGAAGTTACTTTTTAAAATGTCATTATCAATTTTCAAAAAAATAAAATCAGTTAAAAAATATTTGGTTAAACCCAACCTGAGCATCATGTAATAATAGTCTGTTTAAAATGAAAAGAGACTGTGAATGCCCAGGAACTTCAAAGAGAAGAATAAAAATAGTTTTCAAAAAAATATTTATATTTTTATACAAATAAATCAGAGTCCTTGAGGAAATGTTTGATCACACTGAAAATAATTTTCGTAGATATGAAGTTAAGGCAAGTTAAAGGAATATTGTCAATAATGAGTTGCCATTATACTCAGCCCCCATGTGTTCCATCTCTAGAGAATAATAGGTTATTAAAATATGCTTTGAAATGTTGTATTTATAAAAACAGCATTAAGCTTGCTTTGGCAGAAGTACTTTTTTATATTTTTTGCATTTTTATAATATTGAATAAATGGTGAAGCATATTGCTTAAGCATTTTTAAATTATTTTAATTTAAATTGAATTTTCTAACCAGGAGTTTTCTGAGTAACTGTCAAAATCGGAGGGGAAGTTAGAGAACCTGCAGAAAGAGTAATCATGGTATCTGAGTCAGGAGCTTGGTGTCCATTTGAGGCCGCCTACAGCCAGGCCTGTTCATCTTAGACCACCTGAATGTTACTTTCTCCCACATCAGAGTTTCACAGTCACTTGTTGAAGTAAGTGCTAGAGGTAGTTTTGTATTATCTGCAAAGGAGATGAGAATCTTTCTTACTACTGTGTATTTTTATTCCACTGTCTTCACCATGAGAGCTTCTGTGGTGACATTAGCATGCTTGATGTTTCTTGTTAATCTTCTCTCAGAATCTAATTCTTAAGTATTTCTTAGTCTCTTTGTGCTTCAGATGCTGTGAAATACCCATTTCCCTCCTGTAGCCTGAATATTATTTAATGTAGCTTGCTAGTGAGAAAATGAAACTGAAGAGGCAGGAAGGGAGTGTGTAGTCAGCGAAACACCTTAGAATCCTTTGTTTAAGGTTGGTCCTTAGCCATATGTACCTGCTGGAAATCTGATAATCAGTTGAGTGGAGACACTGACTCTAAGGTGATTTAAAATGCAGCTACTAAAAATTGCTCAGAAAGAACAGAAGGAAGGATGCTAAAAAGGGAAAAAGATGAGTGAAATGCTAGAGGGAATTAAGTCCCTACTGCAAATTTTATCAACTTAATTAGGCCAGCTCAAACTTTAATTATACTTTAGAGACTTTTATCACAAACAAATCTGTAAGATAATATGAAGTGAGGGGTTCAGAAGACATCCAATCTTATGTGAGTGGGAAGAAATGATAGATCCCCAATATAATCAGAAAGGTTCTCTACTGCCACATGTAGTGACCACACTGCAATTCTCACAATGCATCAGTGCCCAAACTCAGAAGGTCAAGTGTTTCCTTCATGCAGATGACCTTAGTCTTTACCTTTCCTCTTTTAAACAACAGAGAACTTTAGAGTTGCCGAGGATCCTCAATTCCCGTTTGTAGTAAACTGCTGTCCAAACTTGGCTCTTAGGTTATCCTTCTATGCTTGTTTCTCTTTGTTCAGAGAGGAAAAGAGTACCTCTCATTTACAAATGAGAACAGCAACAATAACAACAAACAACAACAGCAACAAAACATGGCTAGACTTGCATTTCAGATTATGTTCCATTGTTGAAAGAAGAAGGGACTTGGAGAATGTGAAGAACTTCAGTGGTATCCATAAATCCAAGAGAAGGAAGAAAAGCGGGCTTCATTAATATTTGAGCACCTCCTGTGTGGGCCTCAAAGTCAGTACTAAACAACGTCTAGTTATGTCTTCACTTCCCCTAGGTTTCTTATTGAGGTTTATGCCTTAACCACATTTCTTCTCATACTTCATAGTCATAGTCTATATATATTTTAAAAATATTTACAACTTATTTTGACTTTTCCATATGCTTCATTTCCTCTTTTGGAAAGAGAGCTTCTTTTTTGCTTTCCCATTTCCCACAGAGAGCCACATTTTTTTTACTTGCCATGTTATTACATAACTACTAATAATAATGCCTTGATTTTGTGCAGCAATGCTGTCTTCAGTTGAATCACTTCAATGAAACATTTTAAAATAGTTTTGGGTAAGACTTACAAGATTCCTAGTTTATGAGAAAATACAAAGGAACCCCCAATAACCCAGGACCTATGCATTTGCCTTGAGGATTCAACAGGAATACTCAATTTTTGATCAACTGACTGACATTGTGGCTATAAACTACCTTCTATATTACAATTTTTCATGTTGGGATAACCTATTCATAGTAGTCATTTTGGAATGAGCCAGTTCACAGAATAGCCATCTTCTTCTATGAACGTAGTATAAATTTAGACACAGTCCTTTGATCACTCAGTTATGTGCTGGGGATGAATAATGTTTCTTTGCTACACTGGACTGCTGTCCTGGAGCCAGGGAGTTTGTTTACTGATGCAGGTTCTGGTTTAGACAGCAAGGAGGAACAAGGAGCTGAGACTGTTTTTCATAGAAGTTCAGGTCAACAAAGAATATAAATTTTCTCTACCTGATTTAAAACACAGAAGATGGCTTTTTTGCTTCTAAATTTTAGTGTGGCGTTTGTGCAAATATCAAAGAACTGAACAGATTTTAATGTGCCATTAGCTGAATTTATCATAAACCAAGCCACGCTTTTTTCCCAGATCTTAGAAACACTGAAATGTATTTTAACTCTTCCGATGATATAACAAAATGACAACACTGACCTGTGAACAGAGACCAGCTATCCATGGCTCCTTTCACTTGCAAGATAGCAGACTATAGAAATCCCCCCTTTTACATGTGAGGTAGTAATAGTAATTGCATTATGCAAGTAAGAACACTGAGTCCTCAGCACAACACATGGTTAATGAGTAATGGAGATGGACCCTCACCTTGACTTTGTATCCCTAAGTTGGCTACTGCTAGTAAAGCACATTGCTTGAATCAGATCCTCCAAAAAAATCCCAGTGGGATACACTTCATTGAGCCTAATTGTGCCTAGGATTGCAGTAGCCACTATACAAAGGGACATTAAAAAGTTGGAGCTTTCCTTGGAGGAATAAGAGAGTCACATATTCAATCATGATAATGATGATGATGATATGATGATGAAGTATTTTTAAAAAGTTCTTACATACTATTTTAACATCCAGTGAGTTGCCTAAGAGACATGTGCATAGAGACATGAGAAACAGAGAAAAAATACTTTACTTTTGAAATATAATTTAATGAAATGGTATGAAATAATTTGATATTCAGTAGTTCAAACATAGCAGTCCTGAAAGAAAACAACGCTTAGTGGTATTTTATTATATATTTTTGGTATTTTATCTTCAATACTGTTTTATTATTAAATTACATATAGGGATTCACCATCTCTTTTCAGTATTTCTCATGTTCCAGGTGATACTATGAGCATGACAATATTTATACACTAATGCTATCCCTAGGTGACAAATGGGGTGACGGAGACAGGATAATTAGAGAACGGACCTGGGACAAAACAAGTTACTAAGTAGGAAAGCTAACATTCAACCTAAGTAATCCATCCACAGAATCATTATCTTTAACTGCTGTTACATTTCTTTTTCCTTATTTTCAGTATTTGTATAAAGAAAAAGTAAGAGAAAGTAAGCTTCTTAGGAATCACTGAGAGAAATAAAAGCACAGCCTAGATTACTGGGCTGTTACAGAAGGGGAGGGGTATATAAAAATGAGAGCAAGAAGTGGGAAGTGTTTTTTAAGTGACAGTTAAATAACGAGTTTTTTTAAATGACAAGTTTTCAATGCTATCCCCTCCCCAGTCACACAGCTCTAATAGGCACTGGGGTGTTACCTCTCTGAGTCTGGTCCCTACTTTGGCAGCCACACACCCTTCCTCTTATAAAGGGATAAACAAGATAATGATGCTTGCCATATGTCTTAGTTACTTTCTTCTTGCTGAGACAAAATACCCGACATGCCAATTTAAAGGAGGAAAGATTAATTTAGCTCACAGTTTGTAGAGATTTTAGTCCATAATCAGTTGGCTCCCAGGCAGGGTGGCATGGCAGATAAGGCACTGCAGAGAAGAAACAATTCATAGCAGGCTGAAGGTAGCGAAACAAGCAAGGGGACTTAGCAGCTTTTTTTTTCTACTCTTTTTCTACTCTAGGCTACCAGGATTAGGGAAGTTCCAAACCAATCACTGGACAGATTTAGTAACCACACACTTAATCCCACCATCACACACTCTAGATTCTGCCACCTCTGGAAAAGCTTTGGGGGACATCTAGACATAAGCCATTACATTCTGCCCCTCACACACATTCCTTTACACAAAAGGCATCTAATCCATCTCTAAACAGTTGCCAGAATCCTCACAATTTCTGCATGAAATTGTTCCTGAAAAGTCCAAGTCCTACATCTTCTCAGATTCAAGGCAAACTCTTCACTATGGGGCCCTGTACAAATAAAATAAAGTTAAACACTTCCAAAATATAATGGCACAAGTAAAACATGACGTTCCAACAGGTTCAAGTGGGGAGATACAATGGAATGGTGATCTAGGGTTGATATGAGGTAAATAGATATAACTCCCAACCTACTAGATGTCTCCTAAACGAAGTTGGTGTTCTCTAAATTAGAAGAATAAATTCTAGGTACAATGGAGGTTAGCAGGTAACATTTATTGAAGAACAGACACCTGCTGCCTGAGAAGGACAGGAGGGGACCTGCAAAGTTGGTTGTCCAGGATCATATTTCTCAAAGAAGTTTTATAGAGCAAAATCATGAGGTGGGTACAGAATCACCAGGTAAATAGAAAGTGGGACAAAGCTATAGTCAGCCAATAAAATTACAAGTGTAGTTGCTTGGGTACTATTGATCTGATGGGGAAGCAAGTCACCTAGCAAGTGTGCAAGGAAAGAACAAGGACCTTTCCTAAAAAGGATGGGTTAGGAGGACTTAGTTCCCACACCCAAGGTGACTGATGCCTATTTAGAATACCAATCATTATCCTTCATTCCTTGGGAAATATGGAGTTATAGTCACTTCATCTCTATCTTGAAACCTGGCCTTCAACAAATGTGCTTCCACCACGGTTGTAATGTGTTCTGATCTTCTGGACTGACTTCTTTGAGGGCCTGGCCTTGTTTGACTGCCTATAATATTTCTAACTTAGCTGTCTATAATATTCCCCATTCTTAACAGATATTCCCAACTGCCATGAGAGTAGAAGGGGCAAATACCATCTTGTCTACTCCTGGTTGAAAAGGGGGTTGTAGTTGTGTTTGGTAGTCAAAGATACTACCTAAAGGTCCTCAGTCAAAACTAAGCATTCTTGTCCTGGGTAGGAATATTGCTTTAAATCTAGAAGAGATAAAGCCAAAGAAACAGTTAACTGTGGATGGGCTAAATACTAAGATCAACAAGATTATTATGAATATAACCAACAGAAGTTTCCAACAGTAAGAGCCGGTAATAGCTTCCCACAAAAAGGATAAGGAAAATGTCCAGGGAATTTCAGATTGCATCTTGGCATTGCCCTGCCATTTAATATCCTGAACAGCCATAGAGATATTAGTGGAAGGATCAGGAATGTACACACAATGTTCAGCTTTTATAATTGTACAAGTACCCCCTTAATTCTGTTGTTAGAATGTCTTATGCCATATGATTTTGAGGATGGCTTGCCTCATTAGTTTTCATTCTTCATTCACAAGAGAGAGACCAGTTGTAGTATCATTTAAGACCCATTGAGTATAGGTAGTCAAGGCCTTGATGTGTTGTATGACATCCTGTAATCCTAGGGAAGGGATAAAAATAGAAGCCAAATGCAGGGAAACTGGTAGACCATCCATATCATAGATGGGGTAAGTTTGCAGGTTTGTAGATACTTTTGACATTCCTGCCTTGTAACCACAAAAATCCCAGTATGCAGCTCCCTCTCCATCCATGGTGTAACCAGGGCCACAAATGGGTTCCACAGGCTCAATGAGGGCCATTGGGGGTTTCTTTTCTAATTCTAGGGCAATTAATCCAGTCTGGTGTAAACCAGTTTGCAACCTGTAAAATTATGGTGTGTATACACTGTTCAGGGAATGTTTGTCCCTAGCATTTGATAGAGTTAGACCAATGAGAATGATTTCTCTGTTTCCAACATAAGCGAGCCTTTCTACCAAGATGTCTTATAGTGGGAGCTAACCATATATATAATCATCCCATATCTGAAAATAGCCATCTTGATATCTGTGACTCTTAGACCCCATGATAGGACCCTTACTTAATAGAGGGTTTAGTAGAGTCTGTAGAGAGTCTTCAGTGGCATTAAGGAAAAGTTCAATTATTTCCAGGATCAAGGATGTAGTTTATAGGCCACTGAGTTACCTAGTAATGGTGGGCTAAACTGTGAATTATTGAACTTTTTCTTGTCTCATCTGTCTTGTAGCTTATTCCAGTCATCTCCTTGAAGTGAGGCTACCCACCAAGGAAGTCCTAATGTACTTAACAAGGGGAGCAGGCCACATATCCTCAAGACATTTCTTGCAATGACTCTGAATATTCTTGTGCTTACAAGGAGCAAAGAAGGGAATTGCACTTTCCTTTAAGAGGTGAAGTGATCAGTAAAAGGGCTAAGAGTAACATTTTAGATTACTTATCCGAAGGCTTTGCTTTCTTTTTGAACAAGAATTTTAAGTTCCAAGGGTTAACAGGAGTGTTCAGATTTGGACTCATACTCAGTCTGATGTGCTGCATCCAGGAGCCTGGCCTGCTACCTTGACAGCTGATGGAGTTGACAAGATTACAGTGTATGGTCCTTCCCAAGTTGGTCCTAGGGCAGGAGATGTTGAGGGGAGATACTTTACCAGTACCAAATCTCCAGGGTGGAATATGGGATTTCCCATTTCTTTAGGCTGAGCTTCTGTTAGCTGTTGAAGAGTCTGTTGGATTATAGCCAGTGAGGTGACGTTGTTCAGTAAGGCATCTGTTTGTCTATCAAAGAGAAAATTATTAGTGAGAAAGGGCATCCATAAAGCATTTCAAATGGACTAAGGCCTAAAATTTGAGGTATATTTCTTACTTTGATAAGAGCTAAAGGTAGTAAGTGAGGCCACTGTAGGTGGGTTTCTTTAGGGGTCTTATTCATTTTCTCTACTTTTCCTGATGATTGTGGCTTCCATGCACAGTGAGGGTGATTGAAAATGCCCATTGACTGAGATACACTGTGTGTGGCTGTTGCTTCAAAAGAAGGCCCATTATCACTGTGTAAGCTCTTAGGAAGTCCCAATCTGGAGATGTAAGACCAAAATCTTTACCACCTCTTGTATCTTTTCTATTCTACAAAGAATGACCTCAACTCTGTGAAAGTATCTACCCAGACCAGTAAGTACTAGAGTCCCCTACTTTTTGTTATATGAGTATAATTGAGTTGCCAGTCTTCTCCAGAGTATTTACCATGTCTATATACATGGAGGAGCTATGTTCACATTAGGAGGATTGTTCTTTTGGCAGAGCTCATATGTCTTCACTGTCTGTTGTATTGTCTGAGAAAGTGCCTTCCCTTTGAATAACTTTGAGGCCACCTTCTGGGTCTTTTACCTCCTAAAGTGAAAGGTTTGATGTAAGGACTTCATAACTTTCCACTGACTAGCACCAGGAAGGAACAGTTTATCATTACCTTATTTTTAATCCTCCTGAATGAAGGAACTGACACACATGGGAGAGGGCCCATTCAATTTCTGGCTGAGAATATTTGGGTCAAGTATGATTAAGAGACCCTTCACAGGTCAGGGGCTTGAAAGAGGGACCCTTTAGCAGCACCTTCTGCAGCTGCATCAGCCAGTTGTTTACCTTGAGATATTTCACCAAGTCCCTTTTGGTGTTCTGTTCAGTGAATAGCCACTACTTTGCAAGGCATACAGACAGATGATAAAAGTTTACCTATCCTCTTATAATACTCCATGAGAGATCCACTGGCTATCAGATCATTTCTTCCTTTCCATATCGCTGTGTGGGCATGTAATACAAGGAGAGCATACATTGAATCTTTATAAATACTGACTTTTTTTATTAAGTTGTAAACGCCTGGTCAGAGGTATGAGTTCTTCACCTGAGCACTAGTCCAGGGGGCAAGTGAAAAACTTTCAAGTGTCTACTTTTCACTGTTGCATACTGTTCCTTTCTCGTCCCATTTTCCATGAAGGAACTGCCATCGCAGAAGAGTCATTTCAGGGTAAGGTAGGGGTGTATCTAATGAACCTTATCTGGTGTATGTATGGAGAATTACTTCTTTGCATTCATGTCTTTCAGCCTCGGTTTACTCCTTTTCTGATTGAAAGGTGTCAGAGTTTAAGGAGGAGCATGTCTTTATTTGAATGGCTGATCTTTCTAGAATTAGAGCCTGATATTTAAGAAGTAGGTTGTTTGATAGCCATAGCTCCATTTGGAAGAAAGAAATCCTGCCACCTTTGAGGTATATGCATAACAAGATCTTTGCATGAAGTCAACTTGGATGCCTCTGATATTAAGAGAGCTATAGCAGCCACAACTCTAAAGCACGCAGGTTATCCTTTTTCTACAATGTCTACTTTATGACTCAGATACCCAACAGCTTGTTGAGCAGGTCCTTGATCCTGCATAAGGACTCCTAAAGCCATGTCCTGGCTCTCCACATACAGAATGAAAGTGTGTCCTGTTGTTAGACTCAATGCTGGGACATTTAGAAGCATTTGTTTAAGCTTCTGGAATGCATTTTGGGAATCAGATTCCCCGGTTAAAATACAGGTATCTGACTTTTTGGCTTCCTTTATAAGCTGACTGAGGGGTCATGCAATCTCACCATACCCTACTATCCAGAGGTGACAAAAACCTATAATTCCTAGGAATTCCTTTAGCTGTCTTAGTTCCTATGTTTCTGGAAGGAAAGTATTGTTTAATTATCTTGTCTTTCAGCCTTTGGGTTCCCTTAGATATGATAAGGCCCAAGTATTGGGCCTGAAGATGGTAACATTGTTCCTTAGACCTAGAGATTTTATAACCTCTGTCTGCTAGAAAATCCAGCAGAGCATGGATGCCTTGTCTAGAGAACTCTTCTGAGGGACACATAACAGTATTTCATCTACACATTTCAAGACTGTGACTTGGGAAAATTCAAAACACATTTACCAATGTAATGTTCTGTACCAACCTCCACTCCCCATTTGGTTTTTAAACTGCCAAGATTCTGATTGTAAGGGCTGTTACAGACTTTTAGTAAACTTTGTGCCCATAAATTGTCAATCATAGGCCATAGTCCTCTTTTAATTTCAGACCTTGGAGGGCAGATGTGTTTGTACTGGGGCAGTTCTTATGGCTATACCTATTTTACCTTTATTTATCCATAACTGCACTTTCAGGCATAACTAAAAAAGAATGTGTTAAAAACAAGCCTTCCGAGTTACAGCTTTGGGGTTCTGAGAAATAGCAAGTTATCTCCTCTCCAGTGACTCATTTTCCTAAAATGTAACAGATGGAAGGAAGGCCAGGGCTGAAAAGAAATACTGAGACATGCACCAGGGTCCAGAGATAGGCTGGCTTCTTTTCCCTCTATTGTCATGAATATCTGCTGCTCCTCTATGGAGATGACAGTCTGGCAAGAGGGAGAAGGCAGAGAGTGCCCTGGGGACCCTCAGTCTTGTTGGGCTAGCTAGTTAGATGGGTCTAATTCCTGTGGCCTTTACCTCAGAGGGCAGTCCGACTTCCAGAAGTCACTTTTGCAAATACCATGGTTCAGGGGTTCAGGAGGGCTTCTTGTCATGAAAGTTCTTATCACAGTCCCTTCTAAGGTGGCTAGGCTTTCCACAGTGATAGCATGGCACAGGAGTTTAGTTTTTAAGTTCTTAGATCCCAAGAATCAGACTTGGGGTCTATACATTTTAAAGCCAGAACCAAGGCAACTGCTTTCTTTTGGTCTCTCTGTTTTCTCTCTTTAGGTTCTTCCTGGTCTCCATTATGAAATACTGAGGAGGCAATTCTTACTAAAGTATCAAGTGAGCTATCTGGACCAAAAGCCATCTTTTGTAGTTTTTTCTTAATATCTGAGGCTGACTGGGTAATAAATTTGTCTTTAAGAATAACCTGTCCTATCAAATCAGGAGCTAGAGATAAATGTTTCATCAGTGCCTCTTGAAAACAATCTAAGAAGTCAAAGCGGTTCTCGTCTTTGTCCTGGAGAACAGTTGACAGTTCAAAATAATTGAAAGGCTTAGTTCTCATCCTTTTTAGACCTTTAAGAATACATGTCTGGAGATGTCTCCTATTCCGATCTCCTGTGTGACTGGTGGACCAGTAGAGATTTTGTGTCGGTTCTGCTTGCATTCCAATAAGAACCAGCTGTTCCCCTGGCTGCCTATCTTCTGAAATTAATATGATATTCTAAAAAATCAACAATATTAACAAAATGGTTAAACATTTTTTTAACAATGTAATCATTAACAATAAAGTTAACAATATGATAATCATTTCCAAATGTAATAATAGCAGCTTGTATTGCTGCTTGTCTCTCATTAGAAGTCAATGTTTGATTTAAGAGTCCTGTTACATCTTTTCAATCTTGTTAACTGGTCTGAGTAAGTGCTGTAAATACCTCAGTGTACTTCAGGGTCGCCTGAAAACTTTCTTAGATCTTGTTTGGTCTGTTTGAGCTTACTGAGAGAAAAGGACACATGGATAAGGGTATTGCCAAATTCACCATTTATCTCTTGCAAGGGATTTTGTCCTTGAGGAGTTTCAACAAAATAAGGTAAGGTTGGATATAGCCCCATAGAGGCTTCAATTATAGCTGGCTTAGAAGTCTCACCCTTAGGACCTGAAGGAGAGGAAGGAGAAACCTCAGGCTCAGTGGATGAGGTTTAGATTAAGGTTGCCTTGGGAACTTTGACATCAGACTGCAAAGGATGAGAAAGGTAGCTTCAGGCTCAGTGATCATAAATACATCTAAGTGTGCCTTAGGGGTCAGAGATGGCTAGTTTTCCTATGGTTTATATTTACATTTTAAACACAAATAAAAATTATTTCTTAATATGAAAAAAGTCTGAACATAAGATAATTCTGACCATGTTTCTCCTTCTTACAGTATTATTCTTCTATAGAAATTGTGAAATATCATCATAATCAGTACTTACTTCTGCATTCCATTTTGGCTCTAAGACATAGGCAGGTCATGTGTGGGTGCAGAAAAATACTAAACTTCTCTTTCTCAATATATGAGGGTCAAACATTTCCCAGTGCTTAAGAATATATTCCAAAGGAATAAAAGATTCTGACACTGAGTCTCCCATCTGAAATACAAGATAAAAAATTGGCACTCCTTTAATTTCTACTTGATATCTATAATTTTAATCAATTTCTTTTTTTTTTAATTTTTGGTACTGGGGATCGAACTCACATCCTTGCACTTGGGAGGCAGGTGGTGGAACCACTGAGCTAAATCTCTAGCTTCAAGTCATTTCTGAGGTGACTTTCTCTAGAGCAGGTGGTTGCTATCTGGAGAGTGACCAAAAGATAGGTTGGGTCAGACTGTCCATCCTTACCAACTCACTCCTTAATCTTCCCCAGAAAATCATACTCCTTATTCTAGCACGTGTGTGTAAAAGTGGAAGCTACAAATGAACAGTGATGTTTCCAGAAAAAAAAATTACTAATAAAACCAGTAATCAAGAGATCTAAACCACTGCTTTTCAATTTGTTTTAAAAGGAATGAGGACAAACTGAAAGTGTCTGCAACACCTCCCAGCTTGAAAAAAATAAATCACCTTTAGATATAGATAGAGTCAAGTTAGTTATCTACCTAACTACCTAGGCAGTTTTCCTTAGAGCAAGACAGGGCTAATTTTTACTCAAAATTCACCCTAATATTTCTATCTCTGAAGCTCACAGGTTAAACTTGCAGCTATCGCCTAGCAACCACATTTCACATGTTATTAAAGGCACATTTATCAGTTTCTTACCTGCACATGAAAGAAGAGAAAGGCAAACTAAAATCCCTTTTTAAAATTCTAGTTCACATACACAAGGCAGAAGTGTGAATTGCTACCTAATAGTTGTTCTCTTTCATGAAAGACAAATAGTTGTTGCAAGCTGCCTCAGCCTGACTGCCTGGATGGGGGTGGTTAGTTACAGGGTGTTTTAGCTAATCAAAGAGTTCTAAAGTTTATTGTCAGCAAGCTGGAGAAAAACTTAGGGAAGTTTTCTAACATACTAGCAGAGAGAAGAGTCCAAACCTGTAGCTCAGCTCTTAATGGAGGCTTAAGAGAGGCCTCCAACAGTGTCATCTTTGGTCCCTCTGGAACGGAGGATTCCAGAATATTGCTGAGAGAGCTTACTTTCACCTCACTGAGGAGTATAAGGAGATGATCTATAAGTGGACATTTTTTTGCTTTAAGAATTTTAGCTGTTCTAAGACCATTTAACTAGCTGACAGAGTCACCACTGTTTGTTATGAATTCTATAAGGGACAGATAAAAGCCTGAGCTGTCTTCCTTCATCTAAGATGACTTCGCTGTCTTCAGCATTGACAAATGCTCATTTTTTATGGGCTCAACTTAAAGGTTCTTAGGACAAAAAAGTTAGGACACTTCAGGGTTCCTTTCTCTCTAATCTTAAATGCCTCCAAAAAAAGGAAAGTACAGAGTAGCAGGGAGAGATCAGAAATGAGATCAGGAGAAGTAATTCTTCTTTTTTGCATACTTACAGTGAGTTATTGAGACAACTCGCTCATGGATTGTCATCCTTAGCCTGGAAAGGCAAGTATGGAGAATCTCAGGAGCTTACCAGTGGAATATCAGACCAGAAAGGGAACTGAGGCAGAACAGGCTCAATATTTTCTCTAGAATATTAGAGGAGTGATCAGAGTCAGTTTTTCCAAGTGAAACCTATCCTACAAGTCTTAAAAACAGTGCCAGCCTATTGCCGTTTAACTGGCAGATGGGTCCCCATGTTTGATTATTAGGTATATATAATTCTTATATATGAACTTGATTTCATAAAAAGACCCATTTTATAACATTTCATATCTAAGTCTGACGTTACTTTTATCTAGCACTGGCTACCTAAGATACAATAAGCCAGAACAGTCAAACAGGTCAAAGAAGGAACACTAGTGAGTTTGACCACTAAGTCCAAATATAGCGTATACAAAACAGAAATAAAATGTTCCATCAAAGAAACATCATGATCTTACTATCATCTCAATTTAAATTTACCATAATTTTAATAAAAGACAGTCCTTAAAGGAGAAACAAGACATAAAAATTAAAGACATAAGCAGTTGACAAAGACAAGGCATAAAAATTCAAGGCATAGGCAATTGACAAAGACAATAATTTCCAATGTCCTAAGTGAGTCACAATACATACAAATCTATGAAACAAGCAAACTCTTAATCTCCTTTCAATTATCTTGATGGGACCTCCAAAATGATCTAGGGATGGTATAAGGGAAATAGATCCCAACTTGCTAGATGTCTACTGTACCAAGTTTGTGTTCTCTAAAATTGAAGACTGAACTCTAGGAACAATGAAGGTTAGAAATGGAAATATTTATTGAGGGACAAACAGGTACTGCCTACGAGGGACAAGAGGGGACCTGGAAAGTGGGTTGCCCATGTGCCCACTTCTCAAAGAAGTTTTGTAGAGGAAAATCACAAGGTCAGTTCAAAATCATGAGGTGAGCATAAAGTGGGACAAAACTATGGTCAACCAATAAGATCACAAGGACAGTCACTTAGGTAATATTGATCCAATAGGGAAGCAAGTCATATAGCAGTTGTTATGGAAAGAACCAAGGACCTTTCCTAGAAGGGATGGGTCAGGGACCTTTCCTGGAAAGGATGGGTGGTGAGGTCTTGGTCCCTCACTTAGGATGACAGATGCCTATTTGATCTTTATCTTGAGGCCTGGCTTTCAATGAATATGCCTCCAGCCACAGTTGAAATGTGTTCTACACTGACTTCTTCAAGTCCTAGTCCTGTCTGACTGCCTGTAATATTTCTAACTTACCTGTCTATACGGATGGGAAAAAACAAAATCAAAAGCTAAAAAGGCAAATATTAAGTCCTGCAGTTCCATGTGCAGCATCTGAGGCAATGTGTGGCAAGATGTGACCCCCAAAGGGCTTGGGACCACCCCTGAGGAACTTCTGCTGGTAATGGTTCCCATGGCTTCTCTCTTGGGTGGGTCACTGCTCCCTCCTTGCAGTTTTTCTCAGATCATCTACATATCTTACATCTCCAAACTTCTGGGGTTTCTAATTCATCTTCAGCTTCACACACTGCCCTCTCAGGAGCACACTGCCAGGCCTTCTCCTGAAATCTGTGTGGAAATCTTCTTTGACCCCACAGCTCTTGCATTCTACATGCATCTAAAACCAGCATCACGTGGATGATGCCAAGATCTGCTATCAACTGGAGCAGTAGCTAGGCTTCCTTCTCTCTTAGCTGTAGGGGTTTAGTGCCTATGAACCAAATTTCAAGAAGTAACTTCCCTAGGCTGCCAGCATTTTGGAACATGGTGTTCTGGGTCTCTCTTCTCAAAGCAAAGTATTTTACCTTTGCAACTCTGAGGCTGTAAAGGCTGGAGTCCTACTGCTTTTTGTGATGTCCTTGGGCCATCTTTTCTGTTGTCTTCTTCTGAAATACTTGGCTTTTTCTTGCTAGTCTTTTCAGCAACCAATTTCTGCTCTTTGCAGATCATAACTTTACTGGAGCTTCCTTTTGGACCAAACTGAAAACATTTTAAATCATCCTGCTGGGTTGTTTGCTGTTGATTCTCAACATAAATCTGACTAAAAGCCTCCAAAACTAGCCACGCTACCACCTTCAGATTAGACTGCCTTGAAATTTCTTCTGCATTGTTAATTAGTCCACTGCTCTTAATCTCAGTTTCTTAATTTCAATTGCAAAGTCTCTGGACATAAACAAAATACAGACAAAGTTTCTGGCAAAGCATAACATAGATGTTCAGGAGTCCAATAACCAACGTGGTCCTTCTTCCCAGAAGAAACCTCCTGAGTCTGGTCTTTAATGGTATCATTTCTGTCTGCATTCTGGTCTTCTGAGCTCCAACTAGAATCTCCCATCAAATACAGCCTAAGGTGTTCCATTTTTCTAACTGGCACCTAAAAACCTTTTCTAACCCTTCCCCTTTCCACCTGCCCACTCCAAAGGCATCTGAATCACATGGTCAAGTACTGTCATAGCAATGACCCACTTCTCTGGTACCAAATTTTCTCATTGCTGAGACAAAATTCCTGACATTCAAAATTAAGGAAAGGTTTCTTTAGCTCACAGTTTATAGAGGTTTTAGTCCATAATTGGCTGGCTCCAACGCAGAGTAGCATGGCAGACAGGCATCACAGAAGAGAAATGGTGCACAAGCAAGGTGCCTTAGCATCTTTTTTCTACCCTTTTATACTCTATCTTGTCTGTCAGAATTAGGGCAGTGCAAACCAATCAGTGGACAGATTTAGTAATTACAGACCTAATCCCAGCATCACGCACTCTAGATTCAGCCACCTCTGAAAAAGTTCCACCTGTGACTACACGGGGCTTTGGATGGACATCTGAACACAAACCATAACACCACACTTTTCTGAACTGTGACAAACCATACTAAAAGAGATGCACAGAAAACATTTGAAAGTACTTTCCAGATTTCTATAAATCATTAGCCTCTACTTTGCTAAGAACCAGTTCAGTTCTGTGCCTTGTAGCCTTTGGGGCAATGGAATAAGCATTTGGCGCAGAAACCCGGCATTTTGCCATAGACACTTTTCTTTGAGATTGGGTTCAGGGAGTCCCATCTGTTCAGGTCCCTGAGGAACTGGAACTCAGCTCTTTAGTCCACAAAGCATCTGGTGAGTTCTTGCCTGGAATTCAGCTTTTTTTGATCATAGCAACCTCTCTTCCAGGGGACCCACACATTTTTATTCTTCATTATTTTCAGCAGATGCCCCATAGCCTGAAACTGTATCAGCAGTTGGCATGCTGAATTGTGGTGCCTTCAGATATCAAGCTAGCCTAACATGGACTTGCAGGGGGTTCAATAACATTTTAATTCTGTGGACTTGATACACTTTATAGAATCTGACATTTTTCAGCCCAGCAGAAAGCAGTAATGAACAACATCTCAGGCTGAACATTTCCTCTTAATTTCTGCCCCAATGGAGTATCTTGTTTAAATTGTCTCATTTGCATGTGCATTAATGCTTGCATGTGTGCGTTCTACTAGTCAATATTAATCAGTACCTCCTGTGTGCAAGGCTGTGTGCTAGAGACATTGCTCACTTAGAGAAGCAAGATAATGCCCTTACAATTATGGATGGAGAGCAAGACAAAGAAACTTAATATTATGAGACAAGCTCCATAAGTAAAATATGAAAAATTGCCCTGGAAATACAACAGAAGCCATGATTAACTCTGCCAGAGGAAATCTGTAACAATTTGAAAGAGAAGGTGATGAAGTAATCTTGAGTTACCCTGTTTGCTCAATAAATCCCTGAATTGAAAAATAATAGGAAAGATAAAAATGATACAACGAATAATAAAATATATAGCAAAGCAAGAATCAGAGGCTCAATAGACATGTGATTTTGTCACCTTATCATATTTGAAGCACATTAAGAAAACAAATCTGAAATGCATCCAAAACAAATTGAACATTTTGCATTTCTTCTAAATTTCTATTGTGAGATGATATACTTGTGTTTTTGTTTTTTTGGATCAAAGTGTTTATGTTTGCAAGAAGATTAATTCTGTGAATGGTAACTGATTTTTTTCCCCAGAAAAATTATCACTATTGAAATACATTTAAAACAAATAAATTTCTTGAAAATGAAGATAATACACCTATCATTCAGAAGCATGTGATTTTGAATAATAGGATAATGAGTTTTTTATCTTTGTTGAGTAAATATTTTATGCATAGAGAAACTTATTTGGGGGGGTTGTTTGTTTTTTGTTTTGTTTTGTTTTTGAGTGCTCAGTTTAGTTTCCTGTTTATTGTATAACCAGCTGCTGTGTACCAGGATCTTTTTGAAATACCAGGGAGTAAGAATATTAGACTACAGCCAGGGATTTGGCTCTGTGGTTCTGCCACCCTCCTGGCAAGCACAACGGCCCGAATTTAATCCCTAGTACCAAAAACAAAAAGGTATTTCTAATGCTATCAAGACCGCATAACTAAATATTTTTTAAAAATTTAGAAGAGAGTCTGTTTATTGTCCCTCTGCACAGTGTGCATTTTTCTTTTGTTATTCTAAATTATAACTTCCACCATCTTGTATATCAGAAATTTGCAAAGGTATTTGAAAATTGGTAAACCTAGAATTTTTAGAAAAATATGGGTATCTTGTTAAAGAACTTAAGAAGTCATTTAATTTGTATAATTCAAATACAAGTAATTATTTTTGTTAATAATGTTATTGTTGTCATAATCAGATTCTCCTTAACATTGTTTTAGAAAAAAAATATTGTATTCACTAACTGTAGACTAACTAGAATCTCAAGTGAGTCTTAAATGTTGCTTTGAAAATGTAAATTGAGGCAGGCATGGTACCACTGAGCTAAATCCGAGGCCCTTGAAAATGTAAATTGAACTATTTAACATTTCCTTCTCTGAGATTCCCAACCTAAAAAGTATGAAAGGATTGAAATCAATCCCTTAACAACATTACAAGTAATTATTTTTTAGTAATTATTAATAACCTAATAATTCTATCATTTATATAATAAACATGCTTATATATAATTACATGGAATACATGGTGGAACAATGTCTAAACAGAGACGTGCAACTAAAAGCTGTAGTGTTTAGGTAGTTCAAATGATAAACAGCCCATGAACAATTTAGAGACTTCTCAGAGATTTGCTCTTCAAGGTGATGTGATGTGTAACTCAGCAGCATGAACATCATCACCCCGGTATTTGTTAAAGGTGAAAAAAATCAGAACCTATCTAGTAAGGATCTGCATTTTAATATCATACCCAGGTGATTTCATATTTAAAGTTTGAGAATCACCAAGCTACCACATCTCAGTCACTGTATTATGGCAACATCATTGGTTGGTGCACAATTAATCTACATATCACTGGACAGGGCCAATTAACCTCAGTGAGGATATACCTCTGTTGTAATGCAGATCTTAGTTTCAGAGAGGTTAATATCTACAACATAATAGCTCACTAGTGAAGCTAAGAGTTACACATAGTCTCAGTCTCAGAGTGCCATGATCTCACAGAAACTCTCTATTTAGGTCCCTAAGAGATGGAAGTTAGGCAATCTTCATCTGATTTCACTGAGGGCAGATAAACTGTGAGGATACCCTTAGGGATAATACTCCAACAATTCAAAGTAGGACAGGGACAGTTTGAGAATGAAGTGTCTTTACTATCTAAGCAATAAGCTTTTGGTTCTGAAATAGTAAGAACCAAGCTCATGACCATTAAAGTAAAATGCTTGTGTGTCTTAATAACAATTTAAACTAGGTCATCATTTGATTTTCAGAGTACTGCTTTCATAGCAAAATTCCTCTCCTTGCCAAAATGCTGAAAGCTACTGTGTGTAGGTTTACTTAGGTGAATTATCATTTCTTCATGGTAATATTCTTATGCTGAATTTTTTCTGTGCTTTTTTGGGAGGCCATGGTTTTCATAGATTATTTTACCTTAGCACAACTTGCTAAGTAGATTTCTACGTATTTGTTTCTATTTTAATGATTCTGTAATATAATGATTTATCCCCTAAAGGAAGTAAACTAGAGGATTTGTGGCATAAAAGAACCATTTAAGGAAATACTGCTTCTACAAGAAGCATTTTATAAAGATTCCCTCCCACCCCCCAGGCATCTGTGGAGTATGGGAGCTCTCACAACTGTAGCGCCTGGCCTGGAATTTTGTTGAGGACTAAATGAAAAAAGGATGCCTAATCTAAGAGAATGTTGACACCATTATTCCCATGAAAAGTGTGAGTATTTGTTAGGTTACCTTTATAGCAAGGCACTTCTCCCTGCAGTGGCAGATGACTTTGCAGAAGAAGAAGGACATATCACAGACCACTTATGACATTTTTTTTTAATCTTTCTTGACAATCTTCTCCTAAACCCAATTTTTAACTAGAGGGGCATTTGATCTTGAAAACATATTCAAAGTAAATTTCTTCAAATTTTTTAGATTATAATAATGCTCAGAATACCCACCTATCTTTCCACCCACCCAGAAATAAGCAGCATTTTTCAAAGCTTATAATACTTAACTTACAGTCTTAATAAACTTCTTATTTTTGTCTTTGAAATACACATGACGGCTTTGTGCAGCAGCAGTTTCATAGCCGAGGTTTATCAATACCCGGCTGTGAGAACTTGAAATACCTGTAACAAGAGAAATAATTACATTTGGAGTGGCATACCTGAAAGTGAAATTTCATTATACGGAAAATTGTTTACCATTCATGTTAGCTTTTCATTCGGTAACACTTATGATCCTTGAGTTGAATTTTTTTTTTCAATTCTACAACTTTATTATTGTTTT
>NW_022900914.1:28864804-28872893 GCF_012274545.1 Fukomys damarensis | reverse complement strand
TTTTTTTTTTTTTTTTTTTTTTTTTTTTTTTTAGTCCAAGAAGGAAGAACTGACTGGCAATACATGGATAGTTTTGAAAAAGGAAAATATGTCATATAATCAGATAAATAGACTCTAATGTAGGAAAGAAATTTTGTTATTTTTACAACTTTTGTTATAAGAACATTTAATGAGATCTCAGCATATTTATAGGTGTCTAGTATAGGACTTCTGTCTATTAGAACAATGTTATAGAGCATATCTCTCGAATTTTTTCATCTTGCATCGCTGAAATTTTATAACTGTTGATTAGCTACGTATTGTTCCCTTCACTCCTCATCCCCAGGCATTCGTAATTCTCTTCTTTGTTCTGTGAGTTACATTTTCTGGATAGCTTATACAAATGGGATTGTGCAGTATTTGTCCACTTCCCCTGCCTTATTTCATTTAGCAGAATATCTTTTGTCCTTGTCAGATAGTGCAGGATTTGCTTCTTTTTAAGGCTCAATGGTACCTATATCACGTGCGTTTTAAAAATTCATTCATCAATGACCATTTGGTTGTTTCCATATCTTGCCTGTTGTAAATACTGCTACAGTCATTGTGGGAGTATACCTATTTCCTCAAGTTCTGACCTTAGTTCTCTTGGAAACATTCTCACAGACAGATTGCTGGGCTATATGGTAGTTTGATTTTTTGAGAAACTTCTATAATGTCTCCCATACCAGGTACACCATTTTGCCTTCTCAACAACAATGTAAGTGGGTTACAATTTTTCCTCTTCCTTATTAATACTTGCCTTTTATTTTGTAATAACTCATAACCTAACAGTTATGCTCATTATGATGCTGATTTACAATTTCCCTTTATTAGTGACACTGAGCAATTTTTCATATATCTGTTGGACATTTGTATGCTTGTTTGAAAAAATGCTTATTCAAATTCTTAGCTCATTTTTTACTTGAGCAATTAGTTTTTGATTGGTTGTATGATTTTTTCCCCTTTTGTTTTTTAATGCTACCTAGTGGCTACTCATGAGAATGGACAACCCTTCTAAATATGTTTATTTATTCAACAAACTGAAACTCTGTGCCAGGTGTGTCTCAGACATCTAGTAAATGCAGTCACACGATAGTCTGTGTTGTTTGGCCAAATTCTAAATATGCACAACCAAAAAAATAAATTCAAATTCCTATAATCCGATAATAAACATACATTAAATGACCAGCACAAGATGGGCACTGATCAAATGCTTAGTCAGAACAGGGAGAAAAAAAAAAACAACTGAAACATGGTACAGGAAGGAAACCATATAAAATTAGAATCCTTAGTTTGCTTTTTCTCCTCATCTTAGACTTATCTCTATCATAGAACCTTTTGTAGCTATAATATATAAATATTTGATCAACTAGGGTTTCCAAGAAGATGAAGTCCTGTTGCCCTGTGACATCCCTTATGTGTAACAGTGCTGATTGTTTATCATTGAATAATTGAGAAATCAATCCTCAAACATTTTCTATGGCTCAGATATGAGGACTCAAGGTGAAAAAAGCTGAGTGATGATTTTTTTGAGAGTAAAGATTTTGATGTATATTTCTTTAGTGCTAAAACATGGGGCATAGTAGATTTTATAACTTGGAGTAGTGTGCTATAAAACTGCACTCAAATGAGCTAAGTTCAGTAATAGGTACAGTGCATAGACAATGCATGTGATGATGCTAGAATATGGAGAAGTATAGAGCTGGGGAGACATATTCAATATCTTGAATTTTTAAGTACCATGTGTTTGATCCTTTACCCTCAAACTGGACTGTGGATCTAGCTTTCAGTTTAAAGCAGTGGAGGTGTTTGATGGAAATCTTTCCAACTAAGGAGAATGCTAGGCTGCTAGCATCAAAGCAGGGGCTTCCTCACAAAGGCTGTGAGGGCCTGGACTGCGAAAGTCCTTTACATCTCTTGCTACCTCTTTATAATCTGATTCTGTGTGCTTTGCTCAATATTCCTTAAGGGAGAAGAAATCAAAGAAAGAAAAGGGCAGCCAGATAGAAATCTCTTTCAACACCTTTTTGTTTTCGATTAGGAAAGGTAGAAAATTATCTTTCTCATCTTGTGAGGATAATTATGGTCTCTCTACGTAATATATTAGAACCTCTTTGGCTAGATGACTTGTGAAAAGGGGTTTTAAGGTAGGTGTATTTAAAAAAAAATGTGTGTGTGTTTGTGTGTTTGAAGCCAGCACCATAATGAGGATTTTACTTCAGGACTCAAATCTTACTGCAGAAAGGGGCCTTAAAGTATACAAAATTTAATCCCATCACTTGACAGAAAAGCCCAGAGCCCAAAGAGGTTACATTTTCTGTGCAGCAGTCATCTTCTAGAATGGGTGCATTAAAACTGCATTTCAGAAAACCAGTTTTCTTACTTGCTTCAGGAACCCCACTCCTTTTAACTCTAACCTGAAAAATAATTTCTGGATTGATTGCTTTTGGGAGGGATATATAGATTTTGCTTGTGTTGGCATGTTTGATTCTTCCTTTTCTGAAAGTCCCTGAGTCATCTATTCTGCCTTTGAAGTATCTTTGGTGCTATATCTTCCCCTTAATCTGTTCAGTACATTTGAAGTTGAAGGTCTTTTGATCCATTATTCTTGATAAGAGCCGACCCTATCTAGAAGTCTTCATAGAACCCTGTAACAAATAGTAGCTGTTGTTAGGAGTGAAGTCCTTGCATCTTTTGCATCTTTATCACCCTTAAATTACTGTGAAAAATGCTGGCTCCTATTAAATTAGAATTAGAAGAATGAAATTTAAAAGTATGTTCTCATATTTCAGTGTTTTTAAAGTCTGTTTACATCATTGCAAGCATCCAGGTTCCTGTTTGTTTAATTAAGGATAGAAAGTGTATTTGAACCCTCAATAATTTTAGAAGGAAGGACAGGAAAGAGGGAGGTAGAGAAAGAAAAGAAAGGAGAGGAAGGAAGGAATGCAGTATAGGAAGAAGAGATGAAGTAAGAGGGAGGGGAAGAGTGCGAGGAAACTCCCTCCCAATTTTTGTTCGGTGGTAGGGGTGAGTCCTGGGAACTGAATTCAGGGCCTTTGAGCTGAGTTACATCTCCAAATCTTTTAATTTTTTTTTTTATTTCAAGACAGAGTCTTCATAAATTGCCATGGGTAGACTCAAACTTGTGATCCTCCTGCCTCAGCCTCCCTCATTGCTGGGGTCATAGGCATGTACCACTGTGACCAGAGAAAGTTCCCATTTAATAATCCTATTCCTCAGTAGGAAAACTAATGCACAAAATTCAAATGTGTGTATAACTGTCAGGAAGTAAATGACTATTCAAAGAAAGAAAGTTTGAACACTGAAGAGATCCTTAGAGAGCAACAAAATTGAAATTTAAATACAAGGGAGCTCTGAGCTCAGAGAGTCTCTTTAGCTCCGTAGTAGTATATGAAAGGCCCTGAGTTGTGTGTGTGTGGGAGGATAAAAATGAAAGAAGGGGATATAATTTACTTGACATTTTAATGGCATTTTCAGTGATGAAAAAACTTGTCTGAGGATGCAATAAAGGAGCATGTTCTTGCTCTCTTTTCCATTTATAAACCCAGAGAGTTATATTTTTGTTATTGTTGTGACTCTGAGCTGCTTTCCCAATGTAGGGCATGAGTGGCTATATCTCTTTCCTGTGCCATGCTTTGATGAATTCCCTGAAATCTGGCCTAAATCCTATGGATTCCATTAAATGTTAGCCATTTTCTATAAAGCCATAAAATTTTAAACAAAAAAGAAGATGGGATCATTTAATCTTACTTAAGAGAGAACCAAAGGAGCATATGTTGTTACAGTTGAATGGGCCAGTTATAGTTCCAGTTCTTGTGTATGAGAAGGAAATAATTGCCAAGTGTACGTCCAGTAGTATGCATTACGCAGCTGTGTTTATTTAGGATCACAGGATGTTGTGCTCAGGTCCAGTCCATGTCAATAAGGGTATAACTCAGACCAAAAAAGGTGCCAGGGTGACAGAAAAGCACTGCACATAAATCAAAAGTGGCAGCATAAACAAAAAAGGGGGGACCTATAACTCAGGCTTTCACAATTTGAAGACCAGACACAGGCTTTAGGTGCCTTCCACTAAATCTTCCAAGGTACCTGTACTCTTGCCTAAGGTATCTGCAATCTCTTGGGCTTTTGTTGTTTTATTTTATACCTCTCTTAGGATAATGGAACCAAGATTAAACGTTGGGTGCTGTTTATGGTTCAATGGAGAAAAGGGAGTGAGTCATTTACTTCCTTTCTAACTGTACTATTTTGATCTTACTGTTAAAGATTTGTAGATCTGGTTTTTATGATCCTTGGTTTGACTTCTATAGCTCTCTCCATCAGCTTCAATATTATTATTGATTTTTTTTTTCCTGACTACATGTAACCAGCCAACAATGCGGACAGACTTCAAAGATCTGACAGTTCTCTATAATAACACCTGGCTTATCTTTGACTAACCAGTAAGATAAAAGTGACTCAGGATAAGGCTGGAGCAGACTATTTACATGGAATTTACATACTCTCCATACTAGGATGTACATGGCAGACCCAGCAAACGCTGACTATATTGAAGTGATGTTTAAATGTTTCAGGTCACCTCTATACAGAAGTATGAAAGTTCTCTTAAAACAGGATTTAATGCACAATAGAATTGTCATAGATATTAAAAATACTTGCGGTTAATGAGAGGATGGGAATTGAGCTGAAGACACACAACACCCAAAACTAGGCTTTTATGAGGGGTCAGGGTGTAGAGGATGGGATACTGGGCTGTTTCAGACAATGGTGAAAGCAGGAGTTGGGCTGGCTAGGTGAGGTTTTACATGAGCAAGGAGTCATAAGGGGAGGCATAGTGGAGGTAGGTGTTTGGCTGCAGCCAGAGGTGAGGTTTAAATCCATTGGCAAGTTTAAATTTCCTAATGGAAATTTAAAATGGGGGAAAGCTTTGCGGGAAAGTTGGGTCTTTGTTTCCCCAGAGTGATTTGTTATCTGCAGGGAAGAGCCATTTAGGATGTGGGGTTAGAGCTATTTTATCTAGCAAGGAACTCCATCAGTTAATTTTTATTTCAGATTCTTTTGATGCAGAACTGCCTGCTAGATGGTGGATGTGCCAAGTTTGTGTCGCTTGCAATCTAAGAATGAATTCCGAAGGAATAGGAGGTTACAAATAGGAAAAAGGTTATTGAGGAATAGAAATAGCTCATGAGAGACTGGAAGGGTCCCAAGTGGGTTGCCATCTAAGCCATCTGTCAGGGGTAATTTATACAGTAAAGTCACAAAGTGAGTACAATATGGGTGAAACAATAATCAAACTATAGGATTCCAAGTGTAGATACTTAGTGTATGTCTATATATATATATATATATGTATGTATATTTGTTTGATTTTGTTTTTTTTGTACCTGGGATTGAATTCAGGACATTGAACTTGTGAGTGAAGTGTGGTGCTGTTGAACTAAATCCTTGGCCCAGTGCTTAACTAATAGTGATCCGATGAGGAAGCAGGACACATAGCAAGGTCATATGGCTAGCATTATTAAGCTTAGGTTACCTGTGACCCCTAACACAGGAAAAATTGGGGGAAGGGATGAGTCCAGATGTTCTGGTCACCCATCTGGGTGTCTTATGCTTATGGGAACTTAATGGACTGGGTAGTACCAGTTACAGTATAATCTCAAACTTCTGTTTCAGAGAAGTATGCGTTTGGCCACTGTAACTTTCTCATGAGGCCTCACCTTTTCAGATGCACATCCAGCCACAATTCTGATGTCTTTATTTTTCACTGACTTCCCTGAGCCCAGTCCCTGTCTGACTGTATATCATTAATATCTGTCTAACTTAACCTGCTTGTAATATTTTCACTTCTTTCTTATTTCTCAAGCACTTGCCAAGGATCAGCATGTTTGAATATATGACTTGTTCACAATCACATTACAGAAGTTGAGTTCATGGTTCTTGAGAGTTAGTTTCATAATTATTTGAAATAACTCAAGTCTTTTGTTTGATAAAATTCATCAGAATTTCCGTTGTCAGAAGTAGCATCCTGAGACATGTGTTATCTGCATGCATGAATACTATATGAAGGACAGATTTAAGAGGTAAATTCTCAAAACCTCTCAAATTGTTTTCATATTGCTAGAGACTGTCTGCATTCTGAGGAATGGCTCAGCATACAGAATCTATGCAACACTGTGATTTCATTTATCTATAATTTATTTTTTAGATAGTCATATTATTCTTTAAGCCTAAAATGTTAAACACTAAAAGAGAAGATAGTCATACATCACAGTGAGTGAGGAAAATAAACCCTGTGAACACACAGGTGAGGAAACCCAGCAAGGCACAGCAAGATTAAGTGACTGCTTCCAGTTTATTTTCTTTTTGCAAATATGTGTGTCATCATGATATATCAGGAATATAACTCCCAACCTGTTAGATGTCAAATGTGCTGAGTTCGTGTCCCTTGAAATCAAAGAACAAATTCCAAAGGAAAAAGGAGGTTAAGAGTAAGACAGGTTTACCTGGGGAATAGGAATAGCTCCTGAGAGACAGGCGGGGTTCCATGTGTGTTACCACAGAGTCATTTCCCCAAGAATGTTTTATAGAGTGAAATCGTAAGGTGGGTAAAAAAGCATGAAGAGGGTACAATGTGGGTGAAGCTGTTATCAGGTAACCTGCTTTTAAAAGTGGCTCACCAATTAAATACTATCAGGTTTTGCATTGCTTGCCTCTCCTTCTGAAGTTAGATTCCATGTTCTTTTCATCTTGAACAAAGAATTGGATGAGGTTAGCCAAAAATGGTGTGAAAAGTTTATTTGAAACATGAGAGGTGAAGGAATATGGGAGAAACCAGCTCTGTAGAGCAAACTTGGGCAGAAGAAGTCAAAAAGAAGATAAAAGCAAAAATAAAAGTACCCACTACACCTAGGAGATGCACCATGGGCTACTGTGAGAAGTCATAATAGCAAGCTTCTCTTGGTGTCTCCTCATTTATACTATCCAGGTCTCAAGGAAACCCTTGAAAAATTCTGCATACAAGTCCTGAAAAGTGGTCAGGTCTAGGCCATCCGATTGAAAACTGCTGGAGTTCTCATGGGAAGTCCACATGCAGAGCTTTGGGGTCTGTTCTGTGTATGTGTTCCAAGATCTTATAATTAACAAGTCACATCTACTTTCCCAGCCAGTTTTTCCATGTCCTAATCTCTTATTTTAAACTGTAATCAACCAACATGTTCACAAATATAGTTGCTTAGCTAGTGTTGATCCAATAAAGAAGCAGGACATATATATGGTTGGCATCATTAACCTTCACTTATCTATGATTTTTAAAACATTTTGGCTGAGGGATGGGCCTAGGTGTTCTGATCTCCCATTAGGGTGTTTGATGCATATCTAGACTTGATGGACTGGGTGGTGCCAATTACAGTATCTCAAGTTTTCATTCATCCCTTAGGGAAGCATGCAAGTGTGGCCATTGTGACTTTAATCTCAAGGGTTTGCTCTCTTCAGACGTTCCTCCAGCCAATTTTTTTGACGTGTTCTCTTCTTCTGCACTTACTCAAGGGCCTGTCCCGTGTGATGCCTATTAATTTCTCCCTAACTTAGCTGCCTACAGTAGTCACTCGAGTGTCCTTGTCACACTCAATAGGACCTTGAATTTCACACAATAATTACCAACTTGGTAGAAGTATCTTCAACATCACACAATACTTTTCTTTTCCCAGGGTTTTTTCATTCATGGATAAATTTACAACATGAAAGGACATTTTCTCTTTCCAGCTGTCTGAATGCTCAGATCCTTTGTATCATTTTCCCTTTCTTACTCTTACCAGACCTCTAATAATCACATGAATCCATCGCATCTTTTGAATTCACCTTACCTTCCTTGTCTGTCATTGCCATGCAAACGGTTACCAGATGGTGTTGGAGGCTCATGGTTCAGTTATTTCCCTAAAGCACCTGCTTCAAGTAAAGTTGGGAGTTTTTCAGGATGCAGAAAAATGTTTTTCATATTTATTACTATTCCTTGGCACAAAAAGAAAATCTTTTTTTTTTTTTTTTTTTTTTT
>NW_022900914.1:28830267-28864582 GCF_012274545.1 Fukomys damarensis | reverse complement strand
GCAAAAAAAAAAAATTTTTTTTTTTTTTTTTTTTTTTTTTGGTACCGGGATTGAACAAAAAAAAATTAGCATTTTACAGAAAAATTATTCCCTCTACATCTTTAGTTTTTAACTATGATCAAATTCTGCACGTTATACTATCGTTATAATGAAATAATGTAACTATAATTAAATTGTAGAACTCTAAGTCATCATATAATGTATATGTATTCATATCCTTTCAGAAAAAAGAAACTTGTTTTTGTTTTTTAAACTTTCAACAATGTGCTGTTTTTGAATTTAGTTTAACTTTTGAAGTCAGGAATAACTTTTCTGAAATACTATTTTTGTTCCGCATTTTATCTGCTCTGCTTAGATAATTTATGGTATTAATTTCTCATATAAGCAGTGTGTTTGCTTTCCTCCATTTGGTTTGTATCTTCCTTTTCCTGAGATTCCCTTCTACTTTCCTTCAATTTGGTTTATAGTTATTGAGATGACTGAAATCCACCCCACCAACTAGCAAAACAATTATTCACCCTTTACCACCCTGTTTAAATTGTATTAAATTTCTCTCCACAGTTGGAACTATAATGTATTTTCTAGCTTTTTATATAAAGCATCCAAACATTTCTGATGATTTTCTTTTCATCAGTTGTAACTACTTCAACCTCAATTAGCAGAGCAAATTTCTCAGTCATGTATTTCCTATTCTAATGAAGAAATCATTTCTTGGATTCTGAGCTATTGACTCAAAATTTCCCATGAAGCATTCTTTTTTTGAATTATTATCTCTCCTTATCTTAAAATTCCTCTTTCATGTAACACCCAGCATGAAAAAAAATCCCAAGTATGTTTCTTGATTATATCCTAATCTTGAAGTCAAGCTCAGTGGTTTTGCTGTCTGCCTTACAAGCTCAAAGACCTGAGTTTGATTCCTGGTACCAAAAAAATAAGTAAAATAAAACAATAAAAAAGAGTATATATTAAGTATATTGCTCTTGGTGTTGTTGGAGATACTCAAAACCTTTACCCTGAATTACCTTAGCGTTGGACTAGAGGTCACATTTTTCCTGGTAAGCATATTTGTTCACTGTTTCAGTAAGTAATGAAAGCTCATTTTTTTTGGAAGTACGTGTTTTCTCATTTTCTATAAGGCCTCATTTTTTCATATCTTCTGAGTTAGTCCACAAGAGTGGTGGTTTGTCTCATGGACTCTGAAATAATATTGTCTAGAATTTGTGTTTGGTGTAACCTTGAGTAAATAAGCCACTTTCTTGGTATCGATGGCTTCTTTTCTGTAAGGTAAAGGTACAGAAGTGTCTACCTCATAAATATCTGTGATGGTTAAATGAGGTAGTGTGCTTTTAAAGGAAATAAGAGAGTTAGAAATTAAATTGATATATGGTACTTCACATGTAGTATGTAATCATTACAATGCATATGAAGAATAGTTAGTCTTGTGTGATTTTTTTAAAAAAATAATGTTTTATGGAGAAGGCTGGCTCAAGGAAATTGTCAGAGCTACATCTTCTTAGTGGAATGAGTTTGTATGTGATTCTAAAGTCTATTTCCCTCCTCTACAGGAATATGACAAGGATGGGGCAAGGACAGTATTAGGTAAGGCTAGCAAAGATGAGCTTTGCTTTGGGCTCTTACACAAATACATAAGGACAAGGTATGGAAGCTCTGGGAAGACCATATGCTTCTTGGGAAGGGAAATGAGGAGAGATGGGAAGAGACTTATTTCTTTAGGCTGATATTCATTTATTTATTCAACAAATATTGTAGGACACTGAGCAGTATTCCAAATCCTCCCATTAGGAAGCATGTTCTAGGAAGTCTTCCACATGCCCCATTTAAAAAACAAACAAAAAGCAAAAAAACCACCGAGGGGCAATCCAATAAGATGCATCTTTGAGGAAGACTAAGGAAAGCCCAACTGCAGTACTGTATTAAGTGGGACCCCTAGAGGCTACCAAGCTAGATGGGCAGATAGACTCTTATTCCTGGGGACAACTAGAAAAACTCACCATCTGTTCTTTTTGATACAAAGCCCCCCCCCCCGTACTGGGGGTTGAACTCAGGTCCTTGCACTTGCTAGGCAGGCGTGGCACCACTGAGCTAAATCCCCAGTGATTCAGAGCTTTATATTTGCAATTTTGTTCTGACTGAGCCATTCCTTATAATAATTGTGATGAAATTGTTGTGATCTACACCATGTCACCATTGGGCAGAATGAAATAGAGGGGAGAGTTAGAGATCTGCATTTAGATAAATTTACATTTCAATCCTGAATTGGTAAATTGCAACCGTCTTTGAATGTGAATATTTTTGTGTAATAAGAGTAGAATAACATAGGTTTATTTTGACACTTTGAAATGATGCATATCAACAAAGAAATACATAGAAGATGCTGCAAATATAGTAGCTGTTCTTAATAATATGATATGTATCGTGAATGCCATCATCCACTGTTACTGAAAGATAAAGGAGATCTGAGAAAGGACATGAATCTGAGGAAAGGTGGTCTAGGCAGCTGGAAGAAGCAGTGCCCCAAGAGCTGAAGCGGTAGGAGGTTAAGGAAGAGTGGATGGTGGTGAGAGAAGAGCAACCGTTGTTTCCAAAAGTGGTACTGAACAGGAGAAAGACAGAATAAGCCTAACAATAAGAAGGGCGTTTCTAACTCCTGATCATAACGGTGACATAAAAACAAATGTGAAAGCTTGCCTGATACAGCTAGAACTAAATATGCTTTCGAAAACTTAATTTTTTGTACAAGAAATCACCAGAAATATTTGTAGGGAGCCTTTAGAAGAAATTTTAAATGTTGGAAAAACAGAAGCTTCTTTTGCATGTCGTTTTTTCCTAATTTTATAGGTTTTAGCCTTTTTTTTTTTTTATTGTTTATGAGGCAGAGTTTCCCTTTGTAGTTCAGGCTGGTCCTGAACTAATTACGTAGCACAGGCCAGCCTCAAACTCGCGGAGATGCTCCTGCCTCAGCCCAGAGTGCTGGGATTATAGGTGTGCACCACCACTCCTGGCTGGTTTTAGCATTTTGATCCTTACTTCTCCATGCCACAGTAGGATGGTGGAGAATTATTAAGAAAGAAATAATATCAGCAGTAGAAGTTAAAATCATCTTAGACTCTAGGCCTTCACTCAGACCAGCTGTGATGCTCAGCCCCTGCAGTCCTTCCTCTCCAGAGTAGAATTCAAAATGACACACATCCTCTGAGGCAGTCTTCCAGTCTGCGCTTTAATCTCTTTCCTTAATTTTCTATCTGTGCTCTAGGGAGCACTGGCTACACCCTGGTTTTAAATCCTGGCCCTGGCACCCTTGCAATACTGCTAATGTCCCTCTGGTTCCAAGCTGTGATTGAGGGTTACCTTCACTTGAAGCAGGAGTGGGAGGGAGGAGTACAGATGGGGTAGGGTAGCAGCTTACCTTATACTGGACATATATCATAATTAAGGGATTTGGAATATATCACCCACAAGAGAGGAGAGGGAGGAGAGAGGAGAGCAGAGAGGAGAAAAGAAGAATAATTCAGAGAATAATTGAGTAACTCCAAAGCATTACTTCTATCTCAAAAAAATAAACTATAGCGACAAGAAAAATAATAATGTTCCAAATCCCTTCCTTATTTCAAAGCTCTGAATATGTGTTCTGCCAAATCAGGTCACAGCCTAAGAATGAGTTCCTTTCTCTTATTTAAATGTCTTTTACTCAGTACACTGAGGTCTTAGCATTATTTCTAAAGCCTTCATTATTTTATTGCAGTTGGCCAACATTAAAATATACACTCAATAATCAGTCTTCAGTCTTCAGAAGCAGAATTTTCAATCCAAATGTGCAGATTAACAGTAAAAGAGATTCTGTAGAACAGGGGTGGGCTCTTTGTCATGTTATAGTCCTTCTCAGGGATCAGAGAGTGCCCTGGATAGAAAACACAGGTCAGAATGAAGACATACCTGTAGGAGAGTCTCCCATGATGTTTAGATTGGGGCAGAAGGAAAAGGAGATGAGTTTATAGGGGAAAGCTTGAGAAGAGAGGAAATAAAGAAGTCATTAGCATTAGTCTCTTTTGGAGATTAGAAACATGCTAGGTTGAATGAAATCAAGGACCAGAACATAAACGTAGTTTGTTTCTTCCAGTGATTAGGTAGCGTACAACCTAATTGTGCAATTTCTTTGAGACTTACGAAGAGACTTCCTCTGCCCTATTCTCCAGCCTCAGTTCTTATGAGAAGGCTTTGCTCGGCAGCTTGATGAATCTTTCCTAGTGTAGCACATTGCTGTGTCTCATAAAATCATCAGGAGGCCTTTATTCTATGTTTAATGATTGGAACAAATGGCTCCTTCTAAGACTGACTCATACTAACGCCTACAGGTGCTGAAGGTTGCCAGACAGTTCTGATGTGTTTGAATATTAGGACAAAGAAGTTTACATATATATGAATGAAGTTGCAGTTTATATAGATATGACCATGTGTCCTGATATATCTTGATATCAAACATGACACACAAACCTAAAGTAAGCATATATTTATAAATGTAAATACACCTTATCACCAGATATCTTTAGCTATGTTATATAGCAAAATTATTTTGTTTCATATTGGTAATTTTGAAAGGAATATAGATGGATTCATTCCAATACAAATAACATTTCATCCAATGATATGTTTGCAGTAGCAATCAGATGTGTTCCATATAAGAACAACTATCATGTACCATTTATAATTCTTAATTTCTAAAACATGGCCAAAATATATGGATGACACTGAAGAAGTCCAAAGAACTGTGTTTACTTTCCATTTTGCAAGAAAGAAATGAAATAATATTGCACATTTGATTTACAAAGTCTATTCTGCTAGACCCACAAATCATAGGGATCTGGTATATATTATTTTATAATATTGCATTTAGGTCTGTGTAATTTAGAAGGTATTTTTCCTACATTTAAATTTTATTTGATAGTTTAAAAATGAATAAGAAAAAGTTGAATGACTTACTAAATCTTTCATACTGCACACATTTTAATTAAGTAACAGAACAATAATAAATGTATGTAATTCTGAATCAGATACTCTTTGAATATATCATCCTAGCTTCCTGCTGGGACCGCATGACGTGGATTCCTGGGTTTATTTCTACTTCACAGGTCAGTGCTAGAGTCCTGAGGGAGAAATGGACAGATGGGAATGGAAAAAATATACTCCTAGCATATTTTTGTTTTCTCACATAAAATGGATCGTTTCCATTTTCCTGCTGCAGTCATCATTCACCTAATGTTGCCTAAATTTATACATTTCACAACAAACTACACACAATTAAAAAAATCAGTGACTTTTTTCAGACAGAGTGTACAATGTCATCCTGGGGAATTTCATTTTGAGATGATGGAAGGTAGGCATCAAAGTACAGGGGAAGAAAAGCATACTTACTTGCTCTATGGCAGGAGCTTTTCAGAACTACTCACTGTTGATCCCTGTATTAATTCTGATGGGTTTGGCTTGCACACCTTCCTCTACAGGGCCCCAGGATGCACACCTCTCTCCTTTCTGTCTGACAGACTCCTACTACTCTTGTTGTGGCTACATTTTTTTCTCTGTACTTGGAGGTAATTTTGTCCCATCATTTTTTTTCACTCATATGTACTCAAATCACACCCAAGGTTTCCCCCAATGAGCTTCCCTTCCTCTGAAGTAGGTTTCTACTTACAGACAGTAACAAAAAGCACCAAAATTCTAGCTCACTACCTGCAATTACACAGCTTTTATAAATGGAGAGCATCTGTGCGCTGAATATCCAGCCCTCTCTACCCACATCTGGAGAGAACCTGAAGGAATCCTCATAGTTTTCTTGCTCTTTGCTTCTTATTATGAGAGTGAGCTCTGTTACATGGGTCTCTCTTGACTCCATTGCCCCGTGTAAGCCCAAAGAACTGTCCTACCCTGCTGCTTTTAGAACTTTTTCCTCCTCACAGCTTCCACTCAACTTGTGTGCTTGCCTAAGTGAGTGAAGACAAACAGCCTTTATCTCCCTCCTTCTCAGGGTGCAGAACCGTGGGCCAGTGTCGTTCTGTGTGCCAGTTCATATGTCTCCGGTATCATTTGTCCATCTGGGCAGGTCGAATGCCATAGTTTCAAACTGGCTTTAATACACGCCTGTTGTACAATGTGAACAATTTTCTCATTTTCTTAAACTGTTGTTTCCTTATCTCTGAATTAATAAAGGTAATTCTCGGAGCTAGCATGCAGAGTTTATTGGGAGGATTAAGTGCAGTGTTGCGTGCAGAGTTTAGCACTGTGAGTGGCACCTATAGACCAGGGGATGAGCCCCAGAGTGGGTTCTCCTCTTCTCTTCTTCTTGGTGTTCTTGGAGCCCTACTGCCAGGACCAGGGCTGGCAAGAATTTGAGGCTTGCTTAACCAAGGTCGAAATTTGGATGGAGCACAATAACTGTTTGAGATCCACATAAAGGGTTTTAGAAACCTCAGACATGTAGTGATTTTGTGGGAATAGAGCTTAATAGCCAAGGGAAGGAAGCCAAGCCTAAATCTTTGCTGAAGAGCGCCTGACTTGTGTTTAGCATTCAGACTGGGGTGCATTTCCCTGCTGGGCTTTGGCAGCATTCACTGAGGGATAAGAGAGATGTGTTCTCCCGAAGAGAGGGCACCCTTCTCCCCCACAGAGCACAGAGACCTTACTGTCCTCTTCTCATTCAGAAGAGCCATTGAGTGCAGAGGAGAATTACAGTAACTGAGATCAAACTGGGCAGGCATCTGGCAGACCATCAGGGAGCATAGAAATCAGAGGCATCATGCAAATTAAAATTAGATAACCCAGAACTTCCTGGACGTACATTTCTTATATATCTGTTGTTGTTTGTCCTACATTTTCCTTCCTGCAGATTATTATCTGTCATTTTTTGAAGTTCAGTATATATGTAATACATAATATATATAATATACAGAGAGGGGGGAGGGAGGGAGAGAGGGTGGGGGCTCCTTGACTCTTCTACTTAGGAAAAGAGAAGCAACTCCAGATTCTTCATTGTAACAGTCCTTTCTACCCTATGTGTCTATTTTTTTCCTTTTTCCATTCATCAAGTATTTATTATATGCTTACTGTAGAGTAGAATGACACTCAGTGCTGAGGATACAATGTTGAATAACCTTCATATCTTGACCTCAGGGACCTGGTTCTGTCTGTTTCATGTCCCCACTGGGTTGTGAGCAGAACCTGGAAATGCTGTGGGCACCCTGTATTTTACAGCACAGTGATCACTAGTGTTCACAAAACAATAGAGGTTTTGGCAGAGGACACAATATTAGGTACAGAACTGCCTTGATTTAAGATAGGGAGATTGAGTGTGTAAGGTATGTGAGTGTTTTAGTCCATTATATATAACAAAATACCATAGATGAGGAAGCTTGTACAGCATTTATTTCTCACCCTTATGGAGCTTGGTATGTCCGTGATCAAGTCTCTGAAAACTTTGGCCTTTGGTGTGGGCCCACTTCCTGGTCCATAGAGGTCTGTCTGCCCTGTGTTCTCACAGGCAGAAGAGATGAGGGAGCTCACTGGAGTCCCTTTCATAAGTCACTAACTCCGCTCATGAGAGCTTCTCACGAGTCATCGTAACTCCATAACCTTGTAATGGCCCCATAACATCAGTGGTGAGGATTTCAACAAACATACAGTTCATAATAGTGAGCTAATGCTCCTTGTCCGGGGAATTGCCGTAACTCTCCTGGGTTTTCAATGAATAAGTATGTATAAGTATTGGAATTATTGAAAAAGCTACATATACTAAGGGGATACTTTGGATTATTTCATTGATGCAATGACATTATAGAAAAGACTTTGCAAGAATTACTGTATAGAACCAAGGCCTCATGGCTGCATCACACAGTGCCTGTGTTGTACAAGCATGTTTTATAAATGGAATACAGCTATACTTTAAAATAGTATATATATTCTTGATATAGTTCTGATTCAGAATGTAAAGATTCTGATGTAAAAGTGCAGGTTAGTTACTGATTAAACAAAATGGAAAAACTGAAAAGGCCTTATAAGAGCCTACATTTACTAAGGGCTCCAAAGTTTATAAACTGTCATCACTTATCTCACTGTGGTTCACATTAGAGTAATTATGACTTTATACAGTAATTGTCACATGGCAGGTGCTCTATAAATACAGCTTTGCATTCGTATGCCCATTCATTCAGAATCTGCTGTAAGCCAGGGACTGTGGGTAAGACAGTGAGTAGAACCTTTTTCTGGCTTCACATGGTGCTTACAGTCTATATAGTGAGGCTCATGTAGACAAACAACAGTTAGATCCCTCGCCTGTTTTCACAACTGATGCCATTTCTAAGTAACCTGAGAAAAATAGGACTCAAAGAAAACAGGCATCTAAATAAACTCAGAAGAGCCAGTAAGTAGATGACTACAGACTTGAAGAAAGATTCTGTATCTGAACAATAGCACACTTACACTATTAAACACTTATCAAGAATGGGTGAAGGAGAGCACATCAGATAGCATGCTGTCTAGGTCTTCTAGAGCTTCTCACCTGCACTGAAATACACAACTTTATGAGGTACAGGATCTTTGAGTTCTTACTGTGAAAGGCCAAATGTCAAGTTACTATTTGTTTAATAGTGCAGTTTTTATTATTTGAGCTTGATCAATAAGACGAATTGTTTCCTACAACATAGTGAAGCATGAGAAGCAAATAAAAAATAGCTTACTTGCAGGAGTTGTCTCTTGTTTTTTGAAAATACATTAGTGGAATTCTGATGCCATGTCTGGAGTTTTAGCTGTCCTAGAGCAGGGTCTGGGATCAGCAGAATGGGATTTAAGGGCTTGGATCAGATGTGGGGAAGCAACCCACTTGGTCAGCCTCAGTTTCCACTCGTTTTTGTTGTACACAACTTTAGTTTCATCTGGGACATCCTGATTTTTGAGTTACAAAATAACTTTGTGAAATAGTTGAAATAGGTATAGTTACAATCATTTGGTGAATAAGACAACCAAGGGCAGGGGAAGTTAGGGAGGTTTTTATAGTAACGCAGTCAGTAGGGCCAGATACAGAAAGGCTGTTTTTGCCCAAGTTCAGGGAGCTGTGTAGAAACAAATTTGGCATCGCAACTCAGGTTTTATGTCTCACGGTCATAAACTCTTCTGGTGCATACGTCCTTTGAAAATTCTCTCTCCAATACAAGATGGCTTCAAATGAGGCTTAGGCCAATATATTCTTTTATTTTTAAAAATCCATAATATGTACATAGGGTGTATCAGACACAGTTTTACATTAGTAGACAATAGTGAATAAAAGTGAAAAAGATCCTACTTTTATGAATGCTTATGCTATACTGGAAGGAATCAGACATGAGATAAAATTTTCAGTATACAATTTATTGGTCTGCAGTTGTAGCTCAAGTGCTTGCCTAGAATGCACAAGGCCCTGGATTTCATTCCCAGCATGGTTTTAAAATATATGTAATATATATAATTTATCTCTATTTAATATATATATAATTTACCTCTATATAATGTGTGTAATTTATCGTGGATGTTATATAATTTGAGAAAAACATAAGTAGATGTCCCTGGGACTGAAGAGGATGATTTTAGCAATTTTATGTAAGATGGTCACAGAGGCTTAGGAGCTGATGTAAGGAAAATCCTGTGGGGGTGAGGGAAGGACCCATACATTTATACTGGAGGATGAACATTCTGTGGAGACAGCAGTATTCTGAGAGCAAGCATGTCAAAGGTGTTTCAAAAATACCATAAAAAGCCTAATGTAGATAGCACAAATGATGTAAGAAGGTATACAGAAAAGGTAGAGCTGGTAAGCAGTTTGAGAAGGCCTTTGGTCTCTGGCCCCAAATCCTACAAATATCACCAGCCCATTTTCTTCATCAGAAAGTCTGTAGGGCGGTGCTCTTGGTAGGTATTTAGAAGTCTTTGCTGCCTACCAGAATAGCTAAACAAATGGTACCGGATGTAACTCAGTGCCCCTCTTAGGAGGTTGGAACTTCTCCAAGTCACTGCTTACAGCTGCACTAGAAGAACAGGGTCACAGCAGTCATGAAAGTTGACCACTGCATGAATCATCTAAATGAGAACAAAGATTCTCTTCACTGAGGCCTCACCAATAACCAGCCAAGCCAGTGAATGAGCAAAGAAAGTTGTTCACTGAGTCTGTGGAAATTTCTATGTGCTTGCTATTTTTGATAATTTTTATTATTAGATTTTCAATAGCTATTATTTATAAAGAACACTGACTACATTATGTACTCGGCGAAGTTCTTTATGATCATTAAAAACTTTATTATCATCTCGTTGGGCAGGTGTTGTTTTTAATTGCTAAGAAACCTGTCACGTATCTGCTACTTTGCCACTTTTAAGAATAGAAATTTGATAAAGCCATGTATATTAAAATGTTCTGTGTGGAATTCCAGAACTTTATTTTGCAAAAATGAAATTTGTTTCCCCATTACACAGCCATATTCCCCCCTCCCAGGCACACATTGCAGCCCTCATTTTGTTTAATGCACCTCTGGATTGGGCCACTTTACATTCAATGAATAAGTGGAATCATGCAGCATTTGTCATTTTTTTATCTGAATTATTTCACTTAAACATGGGCTTTTAAAATCATAGTCCTACACTTAAAGAAAGCAAAGTTTAGAGTTTAAATTGGTCACAGCTGTTCAGTCATGGAGTGTCACAGAGGACTCGCACCCAGATCTGATACCAGAAATTATATTCTTAATTACTTAATACTTCTTAAATCATCATACTCAAACTCTTTTGGAAGAAAATGAATGCAGATTTATTTGTGGGAATCTGCTGCAAAAGTTTGAACACACTGTTACCCACATGTATGAACCACAGCATTAACTTCAGTGACAATGTGTGGCTGTGTTGGGCTCCAGAACATATGAGACACCCTCGTCTACTACCTTTGTTTGATACACTGACCTTTTCATTTCTACATAAGATTAAAGATTCAGAACTCCATCTCATATTTATATCATCATTAATACAGATATGCTGTGTTGCAGCATTTTAAACAACAGACCAAACTGTAGTGACATTTTAAATTTTGACCATGTGTATTTCAAGCCCAGATGGCCCATTCCTTTTAGTTTCCCAACCTTAGGAATATAGAGAACTTTTATGTAAAAGAAAGAAACTTGCTATTCCTTGTTCTACCACCTGCACATTTTCAAGTCATTTGATATCAAAATAGAAATGGCTCATCATACTTTCTCTGCCAATAGCTGTCCATTTGTTCCTCCTTTTTCAGAAAGGGAGCTTGAATTTTTTTCAAACTTTTAAACATAAAAGGGAAACTTTTAGATAGTTGGTAGGAAACAACATTTATAGTGATGATCTTTTCTAAACCAATAAAATCAAGGCAGATAGGATGATGACTACAAGCATATTTATGGAGTACAAGGAAAAGAATGTTTGATCAAGACTGACCTAGAAATACAGATGCATGTGACCAACCAAACAACGTGGTGTTTTTCTCTTTTTAAAATACTGATTTTAAATACATTGTCGGATTGCCCTGATCAAAAATAAAATAACTTTCTTAGTGTGACACATTTTTGAAGACATTAACTTTGGGAACTGATAGGGAAATCATCTCTGTGCCCACTTGAACATTTTCTTACTCTCCTTTAAAAACTTGTGGCTGAAACTCAAAATCAGAACATTTCAATGCTGTATTAATACTATACACATTGTAAGTGGTCCTATTCCATTTCCTTACAAAGGTGAAAGGAGCATTAAAGTTTTCACTTCCATAGCATTTACTCAAATTTTTCTGGGCTCTAGTTAATCAGTACTCATTTGAGGTCAATGTGAAGAGTTAAAATGGATTTAAAGCAGTTTACAGTAGGTGCGATGTATATAATAATTTTACTTTAGTGTTGTATCACTGTCTTAATTTGTACAATTATCAGAGGCTCCAGTACAAAGTCTTGATAGTGGGAGGGTTGTAGGCACTGTCATTTGTTTTGGATCTCAAAATTTAAAGAATTTACCTGCGGGGGAAAGGCATTGCTAAGCACTATGAACCCAGAGCATAATAACCTCAATCCTTTATTGATAAACCGTGGCTATTTACTCAACCTTCAGGTAATTGTTAAGTACTACAGTATACCAGATATTGTGCTGTGCACTGTGATATTAGCATTAACACACCTAATCTCTAAACTCAGTGAACATACCTTTTTTTGTGGGAATGGACATGTAGGGTAAGTTCTCTTTTACGGAGTAAGGGATTAGAGTTGAGGGAGAATCTAAGTTGTAGTGTAATGAAGACTTCTCAGCCTTAACGTACCAGTAACTTCTGAAAGGTTAGTAGGTCAGTTAGAAGATGGAGAGGGGAAGGTAAAATCATTGAGTGAATGAATAAATCACTGGGTCAAAGAGGAAAGAGGAGGTAGGTAGGTAATGTAATACAAAGGCATGGTTTCTTTAGGGAGAGAACCAAACATTACTAACTAGTCTGTTGGGAGTTTGGAAGTGGATGGCAGCTGTGGAGTTAATAAAGTACCTGGGCTTGGTTATTATGGCCATCATGAGGGTTGATGGGCAATTTAAACTCATGTGGTTCAACAGGAAGCAAAAAGCTACTGAGCTATTCATCAGGATGTACTTATATCATGTATTTTCAAAATAGATGCAACTTGGACCGGGGATTTAGCTCAGTGGTTCCACTGCCTGCCTTGCAAGTGCAAGGTACTGAGTTTGATCCCAGTACCAAAAATAAATAAGTTAAAATGAAAATAAATGTGAGGTAATGATTTTAAAAATATAATAAAAAATAGATTCAACTCACAACATGTAAGGCATTTTTATTTCTTTTATCTGGCAGATCCCAAAGTGCAGTTAGTAAAAAAACTGAGAAAACTTTTAAACTATGTTTGTTAAATTTGCTAGTATTTTTTGCTTGTATATGGTTCTTTTTGCCTTTTCACTATTTTTGTTTGTTTGTTTTCTTCTAGTAAGTATTTACTTATCACCTATATTACAGTCTAGATTTCTGTTAACCATTATAAAACCAGTATTTAAAATCAAATCTACCATTTACATTATGGAATCCTTTAGCCCTGCCGCAAAGGAAACTTTTTGAAGGTCAAACAAAGCTCTCTAGGTATTAACAAAGTCCGATTGGTATAAATAGGTGGCTTGTATGTTCTCAAATATTTTTGCATCAATTCATGTCTATTTTTCATCAGCAAAACCATATCTTCTTGTTAATGATCAATGAGAGTAAAATATAGATATATTTTATAAGATACCCTTCCTACTAAGGCCTTACTGTGTTTCTGTATACTTGCTTTATAGTATCTAACATGTTGTCTTGGGCCTATAGCTAAATAACCAAATGGTCTGGGATAAATTAGTCACTCTTAAATCTAACCCAGTTTGAGTCTGTCATTGTTGGCTGAATGTCTTACTGTCCTTGACAATCTTGAGAGACACTCCCCCAAAGGCTATTCCCATTTCCTTATGATCATGACATTTTCTCTTGAAATCTTTCTAAAATCTCAACTGCAATTTAAAACAAAATTTTCTCATTAGTTCCCTTTATAATAAACCAACAGAATTTCAAAGAAAAAATTTTTAAGAAATTAGCCTATACTTTTCTGTTGAAATCCATTATATCACCTGCCTATGTGATAAGAAGGTGAACTAGAGCTAGTTGTAGTTTATTTGATGTTTAGTTACTAGAAGAGAAAAGCTGTTCATAAAAGTGAGAATAGGAATATGAGCTGTATTTGAATTAATCAGTATCAGGCTTTTGACACGTGTGACCAATACTGAAAACTTTTACATTGAAATGAAAAATACAGTATTTTAAAATTTAAGTTAAAAACTTTGAAAAATAAAATATAGGGCAAGACTATTTCTATAGTTAAACAATTTTCCTTTTAACCATAATACTTTAAGGATGTGTTATTTAAATGCTTACTATGTGATTATATATAAGATTCAAGAACTGCAGCAGATAAAATAGGCACAAATCACTGCTACTTTGGAATTTCTATGTAGGCATAAATGTTTATATTTCTCTTTTATACATATCAAATACATATGAGAAGGTTAAGCCCCAAATCCAAAGTTATAATTCTTTTCATTTCTTATAACATCAGCTATTTTTCTTATAAAAGTTACATTTTATGTGTTATTTTCATACAGTGGAGTACTATTCTGCCATAAAGATAAACTGGAATCATTTGTAGGAAAACGGATGCACCTTAAGACCATAATTGTTTTTCTTGGGCGGGGGTTGACTTTTTTGAGACAGGGTCTCCCTGTATAGTTCAGGCTGTCCTTGAACTCACTGTGTAGCCCAGGCTGGCCTCGAACTTACAGCGGTCCTCCTACCTTAGCCTCCGAGTGCTGGGATTACAGGCGTGCGCCTCCACGCCCTGCCTTGAGACCATAATTTTAAGTGAAATAAATCAGATACACAAGTTTAACTGTTGCATGGTTTCTCTTAAACGAGAAGTCCAAATTATAAATAAAGACGAAAATAAGAGACAGATAGTAGGAAGTACGGAGATAGATTTCTCTCAAGTGGGAATTGTACCAAGAGATGGAGGAAAACAAAAGGGGATACAAAAGAAATTAAAAGGTGTTATGCACATGGACCAACTCTACACACGGAATATAACTATGCACTGCAAACTCGTCTTAATAAAAATAAAATTTAAAAAGACATAGGTTATTTATTTATTTATTTATTTTTGGTACTGGGGATTGAACTCGGGTCCTTGCGCTTGCAAGGCAGCCCACCGAACCGCTGAGCTAAATCCCCAACCCCAAGACACAGTTATTTTTTAAATTCAGTATTTTATGATACTTTCAAGATTACATATAGACCCCCTCAAGGTGTGTAGTCACGTGTGATCATTCTAAGAGTTCTCTTGGGACTCTCTCAGATCACAACAGATTCTTTTTTTATATATATATATAATTTTCCTTCGCAGGAATTCAGATGCAGAAGTATTCTAGCAGTTGTTGCAGCTGCTGAATATAAAAGCTCACACACAGGCTGCTCTGATCAGAGTGGAGAGAGCCTACCCAGGGAGCTGACTCCCTCCTCCAAGGAGAGGGCAGCCTCACTTTCCAGGCCCACAGAAGGTGCCAAGTGCTACTCTGAAAAGCTTTGTTATAGTGCACACCTTGTGTTTTCCTCAGCCCTCCTTCACCTGGCATATTTCTTGTCTGCCTTTAACTCTCTTCTCCAGTATCTTGTGGAGAAATTGATGATCTGGCAATTTGTTGTAAACTGTCCTCTGTACTATTTCTAGAGAAAATAATAGTTGTATAATTTTCATGTCAATCAAGTAATAGGCAGAAATGAATATACATATTTTCAGCTCTTGGTTGATGCCAATATGTTGAATTAATTTCAGTTCATGTTTAAATGCTCTTTTTCTAAACCTAGTGAAGAAAGATTCCTGAAAAGTATGAGTGTGAGTGAGGGGCTTTCACAGGAAGAGTTGATACATTAATGCACACAGGTAAAATTAAAAATTATATGTGCATACTTCAGATGATTTTTACTTCTGAATTTATGATTTTCAGGTCTGTTTTGAAGCTCTTTTAAACTATGAACATGAGTTTTTTTCTGTAAATAAATGAGAATTTTTAGATATAACTATAAATATTTTTGAATATTTGTTATATATAATAGTCTAAAATCTGAAAGATATATAAAGAAAAATAAGACCTGTTATTAGACTTCATGAGAAAGGAGCAGTGTAAAGAGAAAAATAAAGAAAATATTTTGCTTGAAGAAGAAAATATGTATACTGCTTTAAGACTTTTGTTTTAAAAATCCACTGTCAGAAAATGTAACCTTCTCACGACAGCTTTAGTGACTCATTTTTCCTGTGTAAACCTCAAGCATGGATGTACCTGATGTTAGAATTGTTTTACATTTGTGAGATTATGTTTGCTAACCCAGTCATAATTTCCTTACAGTTTCCCATTCATATCGCATGTACATCTATGAAAAAGTTGAGTGACAACAGTGCAAACTTTGTGAATTGTGGTATATTCATCATACAAGAGGCTCCCCAATCACTTCTGCCACCCTACCTCCAAGTTAGTCCACAGGTCTTACTATAGCTCTAGCAGGAGAAAGAACAAAATAAAACCAATCCCATCCCAGGATGAGATGATTGGTCACCCTTAAATAATATTAATAACTCAATTCCTTGATATAAATGATGTATATCATCTCTTACCTACCTAGATTTAGAACATACATAATAAACATACATACATAATAAACCCTTAGCATAATTTTATTTACTGTTAATTATAAGACAATAAAATTTACAGTGTCTGATAACAGATACAAGAGATATAGTGAAATTATATAGAACTAAATACACATCTGCTCAGCAAAGTATGGAAATATGATTAAGCTAGATTGTCAATATCCTGGTTGTGGTATTTTGAAAGAAGTGACCCAAGTTATAAATGAGTACACTGGCTCTCTGTGTATTTCTCATACATCTGCATAGGAATCTACAATTAACTCAAAGCAAAAATTTTTTAAAAATGTGAGTTTGCTGTGCAAATGCAACTTCCAAACAAGCCTCCTCAGCAGTCCCATCAGCCCTTGTGTACCTGACCTGTCCTATCCTGGTCTTCCATTCTGGAACGGGTTCTGGCCTAGCTTTGCATGCTGTTCTTCTGCTGTGAAAAAAAAAAAAGAGAGAGAGAAAAGATTGATTTATGAGAAATAAAAACCTTGACTAGTTTTGATAAAGGGCTCTGACACTAGAAAGTACAAGAATATCTAGGCTACTAGACTCATTATTAGAATCGGAGATATTCAGGGCAGTTGTGTTCCTTGTAATAGTCTTTATCAACCTGTAGGGTAAGTCACACCAAATTTTCGCATTTGATGGTACTATAAAATCAGGAACACATGATTCTTTCTTTGCTCGATTTAGAGGTCAATTTTATCATTTATAACCTACATTTAAATTCATTTTAACAGCTCAGGAAAGATTCCATAATAGGTACATATCTACTAATGTAATCAATGTTGTGCACTGTATATAAACTTATAATTAATACCTATATAACAATCTCTTCTCTCAAAACTCAGGCTCACTAATAGAAAGATCATTGTCCTATATTGCTGTGACAAATATTTCATTTTTTTGTCAAATCGATGCATTATAAGGTGCCATGTACAGTTGATATTATATATACTGTTTACATACTATCATCGATCTGTCCCTATCAGTGAAGTACGATCACCAGGACTATCCTATAGTTGAATTTTTAAATTCCAAGTTATCATTTATGACAATGTATATAATTATCTGAATAGTCTCAATTATTGATATTTTTACATAATACTCATCTTGGTTATGGAGTGAAAATTGATTAATAATATTCCTCAGCCAAACATTTAGTTTGAAGAAGGAAAAACTGGAATTCCATTCATCATGTAATCTTAGGAGCTAAATTATGTTTGCTACAGTGCATTGGTGGTAAGGAAAAATCAATCATTAAGGTTTAGTGCAATATTTTTACTTGTACTAGTTATCTCTTTATAGATAAACATTCGTCTAATGTGTATTCAGCACTTAGCTATCTATTACAGTAGAATGGACTTATTTTATATTCACAGGCTCACAGCATTGTATTTTGGATTCCAAATCTTTTGTGCTGGTAACAAGGAGATAAATGAACACATTATAATTGCATCTCTTGTTTCCCTACATCCTTCTCAGAGTTGTCCATCAATCAGCGTTACTTATTCATTGATTTCTCTCTGTGAAGCATCTCACTGAGTGTTCTTGAAGTAGAAAGGGCTGTTATTAGGAAATGTAATAATGGTGTAGAATATTCACAAGCAGGAGAGAGTAGTCTATCATTTGCTTTAGTGCGAATACAGATGCAAGTTTGGAGTGAGAGTATGACTCCCAGCCAAAGGATATGTATTATTAAACGCAGAAAGGATTAGCAACAGTATAAGTTCTACCATAGAGATATAGTGTTTAGCAATCAAAGCTCGAATGAGGGCTGTTTAACCACAGTGGGGATGGATGTAGTTCTCTTTTAAAGAGAATGAGAACATTGAAAAGATAGTCCTGTTTGAGGAAGAAGAGGAATTGACAGGGCCTTTAAAAGAGAGCATTTTATGCCCTGGCCAGGGTGGTTGCAAATACATTCAGTGTTTGTAAAGCAGGGCCTACACTTGTTTACATAGAGTGTACAAAAAGAAATGTATGTGTGTGCATGTGCATGTCTGTGTGTTTGTGATCATTAGTGAAGTGAGAGCATTGAATTTACAAGTAAAATATTTATTTAAGTAACTTAAAATCAAAGCTGTGTTGGAGATCTGTGATGTACAATGAAATGTAATGGGAAGAAAGGAGTAAATATTTGATCAAATAAGAAGGCAATTAGGAATGCAATGAATGATAGTCTGCTATGCAAATATAAAACATAATATTAGATTCGTTTTTGTTTTGTTTTGGAACCCAATATATATAGCACTGTCAGCAGTTGCCACAAAATCTATGACTGAGAATGCAATAGACCAGATTTTATTTTCCTTGGTTTCAGTTACCCATGGTCAACCACAGTCCAAAAATATTACAAAGAAAATTCTAGAAATAAAGGATTCATAAGATGAAATTGCACGGGTCTTTGAGTAGTGTGACGACATCTTGGGCATCCCAGTACATCCCACTGGGGCATGGACCGTCCTGCTGTCCAGTGTGTCCGTGTGTATTTACCACCTGCCTGGTAGTCACTTAATAGTCCTCTCAATTATTACATCTGTCATACTATTGCAGTGCTTGTGTTCACATAATTCTTACTTTTCTTTATAATGATCCCAAAATACAAGATAGTGATGCTGGCAGTTAAAGTATGCAAAAGAAAACCATGAAGTCATTCTTGTAAATATAGTCTCACATCACCACAGGAAAATAATAGATTAGTGCAGTACATTATGATATTTTGAGAGAGAGGGAGAGCTATATTCACATCACTTTTATGATGGAATATCACTATAATCGCTCCCTTTTACTGTTATTTATTTTTGTTAATCTCCTACAGAGTTGAATGCATAAATTAAACTTTATTGTGAGTACATACGGGACACTTATTTATAATCACTCCCATAACATAAACTCTATTTGTATCTATACTTCTTTAGAAAATAAAGCTTTTCTGAAAGGATAGACATGAAAAGTGATACTTTTATGTTAATCTAATCACACTCAAAACATTTGTTATTCCTATTACTAATAAACAAGTTATTTTATCTTTTATATATCTTAGAGCCCAATGTCATTCTCCTAAGTTGGCTTTAAACAAAGTCTGGAGGGTAGTACCATACCTTTATAAATCAATGCCATTATTGCTACTGTTTGATGCAATTTAATTTCAGGCTATGAGAGAGATCAATCACATGAGGAGAACATATTTTACCTCCAAAGAAAAAGTTGCTGTTGTTAAAGGAGAGCATGATTATTGGTGCAATGAATTTATGTTTGTTGAACATACTCTGCAGTCCAGGCACAGTGCATCAGGGCAAAATGGGAAAATGATAGGCAATACAGATGTGGGCTCTGTCCTCGTGGAACATGCATCAACCAAAATATTCTGGATAATCTAAAGTCAAGACAATAGAAGAAAGCCTAATAGCTATTTGTAAATTTTATAAATTGATAATTTCCTAGAACTTGTTCTACTCTTTCCTCTTATAAAATTGCAAAGTGAAGAGACATCAAAATCCTGTGATACCTGTGAAAAGAACCATATGGAACCATGACTAAAGAGCAGGCAGGGCTGGGCCAGAGGAAGTAGATGCCTGCATGGTGCTTCTGCCTCTTGGAAGCACCTCACCTGGTTCCCATTTTCCTTGCCCAGGGCGCACTGCTCACCCATATGGAATCCTGACAACACCAGGGCTCATGCTGGGAAATAGATTTTAGGGCTGATTGCTCAGCTTTGCACAAAGACTTCATTCATTCTATGTCACATTTAGATAAAGCGCAATTATTGAGCACGCCTAGTAAAAATGATTTGCAATAGGAATGCTTTAATGGTTGGGAAGAGCACTGAATCTCCAAAATCAGCCATAACAACACACCAAAATGCACCTTACAAAGCACCAGAATGTTGATGTGAACATCATTTCATACAAAACATTAGATATTAAATCTTTAAAGCATGCCTCTGGCAACCCTTTCGATCTCACACAGTGGGGCATCATACAAGCTGACACACTCAGCTGAGTGCACTGTGAGAGCACAGTAGAGGGATGCATCTTCACCTGGGGAGGCCGTAGAGGCATCCAGCAGACCACAGCTCTGAGAGGATAGAGCAGCCAATAAGTTGGGGCCTCCTGACTCATGTGAGCCCGACCAATTTATGGGGTCAGAATGGAGACTGGAATTCTGTTGGCTGTCGTTACATTTAGAGTAAAAGTTTCAAGAATGGTAGTGTCATCAATGGAAACACAGATGGTGTAGAGGAATAATTCATTTAGTACCATTCTCTGTTGGAAACCATGCTTGAGATTTTTTAGAGTGATTTTGGTAGAAGTTAATATTTGGGTTTCTCTCCTGGGTAGATATTAGGACACCTTAGAGAGCTGCAGAGGGATGATGTTACAGTCTGATACTTCCTTTATGTATGAATCTAACCTCTTCTGTGTGAAGTTAATTTGATTTTGCCCGCATAGAAAAGGAGCCTTGGGAGATGATTTTTTATTAGAGATATGCTGAACTGTTCAGTTTCCAAACTTGCAAACTGGAGGAAATTGAAAAGTCCTTGAAGACTGAATCTTTTGGTCCATATTCAAATTTCACTTCTGATCATTTTTCTTGACAAAAACCAATATCTTAAGCAGTTTGAGCCACATCTTCTTACAATTATTTGAAAAGTTAAGTGGCTATAAGATGCCCACCAATTTATTCTATTTCTTTTGGTTAAAAAACACCTAGGGCTGCATTCTTTTATGACCATTATTAAGTGCACAAAATTTCTAATGTCATTTTTTGTGGTACTGGCAATTATCCCAAGATTTTCTCATTGGGCTTCTTCCTTGGCCTTTTATATTTTTTATTTTGAGAAGGATTTAGTTAAGTAGCTGCGTTGCCCAGGCAGGGCTTCACTTTGCAATCTTCCTGCCTCAGCTGGGATCTAGTGTCATTTTTAGTTTACATTTATTGAAATACTAGAAGAGAAGTACAGTTGAACTATTATTGAGAGTAAACACAAATTTCCTGTCTGTAGATTAAGCCCCGCTGCTTTGCAATTATCCTAAGAAAAACTACTGGAGGCTTTTGTCATATGTGCAAAAACAAATAACAAAAGGCACTTCAATAAGACATATGTTCCCTTTATGATGATATGGGGTCATATTTGTAAGTACAGTTATCATGGTTGGTTAAAGCAGAGGTAATGAAATTTAGAGTTGTATGCTTATTGGAAAGCTCCTCATGAGTTATTCCTTCCTTGAAGATGCAATGCCCTGAGAGCAATCTTTCGTACTGGTCCATTCATACTGTGTTCTGTGCAAGTCAGTGAAGTGCCATTTGTTGGTGGATTCACTGCAGCACTCTGTGTTGTCTTCATACCTTCAGGAAATATTGCAGGAGTTTATAAGGGAAGTTCATTCTTATGCTTGGTCTATGTCTTTATGAACAGCCATTTTTTATGTGTGCATAGTGCAATGTATAGTTGAGAAATGCTCCCACTGTTTCAAAAGTAGCTTTTACAGCAATGTGCCACCACTTTATTTTTCTTATAGTTTATAAATTTCTTAGTCTGCAGGGAAGTGTAGTAGGTAATAGTTGAGAACTTTGAGTGAGGATGGTGGAGTCGTTGGGCTCATCTCCTGGTGCTAGTTCTGTGCTGGGGCTGGATTAAGCCACTTAAACTTTTTGACTCTAGGTTTCTTTTATGTGTTAAATCCAGCTAAGAATACTAATTAGCACAAGGGCCTATCAAAACAAAACAAAACAAAACAAAAAAACCCACAGGATGACTACAGATTTCTTTGAACAATGCCTGGTGTACATAAAATATCCAGTAGGTGTCAGCTTTTTATTATTATTACACAGGAGGGATCCCAGATAGTTAAGGAAATTTAAATTCTCCATCACATGTTTTAATCTGTTCAGTTTTATATCATTTAGGACCTCACCAGAGTTGCTTCATTATTACTTTCAACTTGCTTGTAATATGGATATGAATAAAGATAAGATCATGTTTAATCCTAAGCCTCTAAGATTTCTTGATTTCCCTGTTACTCATATTCACCTTATACCTTCTGAGATGTTTACATTTCTCTTTTTAAATCAGTTTAAAAGTTGGCCACCACCACATAGGCCTGGTAAAGAGAGAATTCTCATCCAAATCCTATTGAACCCGGGCACAGATAATACTGTGCTTCACTTTAGATTTTTGTTATTATTCTTATATCTGTCTTTCTGCATTCATTATAACCAGCTGTGTATGTCCCTAGTTTTCTCCTTCATACTGAGAACACTAAGCCGGGATGCATGACTTTTTTATCATTACATATTACTTAGCTGGGCCAGCTGCCGCCACAAAGTCCATAGGTTGATGCTGCCTCACTAGCCATCCTCATAGTTGATATAATTTTAGATACATTTTACATTCACTATAAAATACATTTGTACATTATCCAATTCTATGTCAATTAATACAAAGGTAGAAATACTTACAATGCTGAGAGGAAAATAAAGCAGTTTTTTTCCTGATTTAAAAAAACCAGAAATTTGAAAAGATATTTTCTTTTCAAATACACACAGTTAATGGAAGAGCTAAAAATCAGAGTTGAAATTTCAACATTTCTTTATCCTCATTCCATACCCAGTGTACTCTGTGTGCTGGTAATGTGAATAGTTCTGAAGATAACTGCTGTTGGATAGGGGAAAAGTAAAGTTTCTCTCCCTCTCCTTCTCCCTCTACCTATCTCTCTCTCTCTCTCTCTCTCCCTCCCTGCCTCCCTCCATCCAGGCTTTTCATTTGTTTAAAGGTGGTCATTAGGGTCTACTCATTTGTTCAAACTCATTTGCTGTGGTTTAATGTGATATATCATAATGGAGGGTTTACTGTTTATATGGCTTTGGGAAAATTATCTAAACTTCGTGGGATTTGATTACCATTATCTGAAAATGGCATACAAAAACCCTATCCTGTAGAATCATTATAAAATTAGAAATAATGATTACACTGCATACTGACTGCTACATATCAATAATAAGCAGTTAATAACAGTGTTATTAATTTTGAAAATAATGAAATCGCCTTCATCAGAAATGAGCTAGGTAAGTGTGTTTACAAAAGGACACATTCAGAAGTACATATATGTTACAGAACCAGGAAGAGCGCAATCAGACACACACAAAGAAAATCTTATATTTTAAAAAAGCAGTATAATTATAGCTTTTCAGTCAGAGTGTCCTGGAAAGTTTTCTATCAGCCTAATTTTTTTTAATTTAATTTATTGGTACATTCTAGGTGTACAGTACAGCTACATTCATTACTGGGATCCTGTACCTTTACATGCCAGGTCTTGGTTCTCATTTTATCAGCCTAATCTGACTGCTACATATCAATAATAAGCAGTTAATAACAGTGTTATTAATTTTGAAAATAATGAAATCGCCTTCATCAGAAATGAGCTAGGTAAGTGTGTTTACAAAAGGACACATTCAGAAGTACATATATGTTACAGAACCAGGAAGAGCGCAATCAGACACACACAAAGAAAATCTTATATTTTAAAAAAGCAGTATAATTATAGCTTTTCAGTCAGAGTGTCCTGGAAAGTTTTCTATCAGCCTAATTTTTTTTAATTTAATTTATTGGTACATTCTAGGTGTACAGTACAGCTACATTCATTACTGGGATCCTGTACCTTTACATGCCAGGTCTTGGTTCTCATTTTCTATCAGCCTAATTTGACATAACATGATATTTATCACCTGTTTGGTGTTGACACGTGCTTAAAACATCAGAAAATGACCTGGCCAGTTGTGTGGGCAGCCAGTGTATAGGGATATGCCCTTAGGACTTGGGGCTCTGGGCTTCTTCTAGTTCCTTGGTTTTCCTACTATCTTTTCCTATGTGGAGATCTCAAGACCTTCTCTGCCACCAGCCGGGGGGGGGGTGGTCTTTGAGGCTTTCTTCTGCTTTCATCACCCCTACCTGCGAGCATAGAAAACCTTGACAAAAATTAGGGCTTGGCTGAGAAACTTTTAGATTATCAGGCAACTGTAGCGCTACTAGCACCAGAATTTTCTGAATTCTCTAGTCATGGCTTAGCTTCCCTCTTTTTAAGCTTCTCCAGTGGGAGGAAAGGTCCTCCTACTACTTTCCCTTCCTTTTATTTTCCTCTTTCTAAGCTCCTTTCTTAAATATTTGGATGACTTGCTAAAACAGGAACTTAAGTTATTTGAGTTATTTGCTGCTCTGTGATATAGTCTATGGTTCAGGGCCCTTCCCGCTCTATTTCTATGTTGAAATTTCATAGTGCACAAATCCTTTCAAATGTTTACTTTTCTTCTCAAATATTGTGGCTTTTACAAACAAAAAATATAAATTCTCATTTTTTATCTCTCTTTGGAAAAAAAAATAATTTCAGACTCAAAACTGTGAAGCTCTACACATTTCTTACATGTGTCTAGCCGTAGATTCAGTGGGTGGTTGAATCCAGGAGTAAGAAAAAAGATATGGCTTTAGAAAAATGTTCACTGGAATAATTAAGATTAGAAAGGATAAAAATGCATGGGTGGAACCACTCACAAATTTTATCTCCATTGTATCTAGGAATATAGAAGCCACTTGCTTTTTGGTCTTCTTTAAGACTCAGAAGACTTAACACAACTCCTCAAATTCTTGAATTAATGTTTATTTTTCCCAGGTTCAGAAGAACCTGGTCTTCTAAAGGCCATGCATATTTTACCTTTTGAAGCTATCAGTATTCCATTAAACATCACAATAGACACCATTTTTATACAACCTAATTAGTACTTTCTTTAGAGGCTTCTTGATGTAGACTAGATTCTTGGGCTTACAGCTAAAACCACTATAAGGGAAAACTTAGGTTTTGCTTTAGTCGCCATTCTCATTTGGGATGCAAACTTAGACCTAATTATCAGAAAGGTAACCAAGTGATCTCCTATAGCTTGATCAAAGACAGATAGATGCTGTAATTAATCAGTGACTCTCAAACCACTTTTCCAATTGAAGATTTATGTCTTCCTAGAGTAGTATAAGGTGCTAAGGTACATGTCTTTCCCTGATCCAGTTACAAAGGTGACCAAGTTACAGAAACATTATTGAAATGGTATGTGTGGGGCTGGGGCTTTAACTCAGTGGTTCTGCCGCTTGCCTTGCAAGCACAAGGACCTGAGTTTGGTCCCTAGTACACCCCCCAAAAAAATGGTATCTGTGGTTCCTTGCAGCACTTTGAGTCTTTAATAAAATTCAGATCATTATGAATAATCTGAAGGGTGCCATGCTTTAAATTTATTTTAAAATAGCCACACAATAATAACAATATTTAGAAAGAATACCACTGAGCCTCCCACCATGCCAGGCCTGCCTGCCCATTTGGTTGTTTCTCCTACAGTCTAGATGGTGTTTTACTCTGTCCACCCTGGGAGGTCATTCCATATGCTGTCAGTGGGACACTTCACACAGCTGCCTCACTTCCCCTTACTTTCTGTAACTTAGCTGCAGAGCAAAGCAAAGGCTTGCATGCAGGGCTAACCTTGGGGGTTGTTTCGTGAGTCATGTAGGCTTGAAAACACCCCCAAATCTATAAAAAGCAAACATTTTCCTAAATGAGACATTAGCATTTGAAGGGAGGAGCAGAAATTTATTTGATTTAGCATATGTATAAAAAATGAATTCTAAATGACATTATGAATATTAATTAAGGTATGATTAACAGCCCTGACTTACCTACCAGTGCTACAAAAACACCCACCATTTTATAGGGGGATAAAAAGCCTTTTATATTTTACATCTGGATTCCTTGGCCCTTGATTCTTCCCCTCAGTATTGTGCTGCTAGCCTGTGTCCTAACCGTTTCTTCCTCTCTGGAGAAACATCTTTTCGAGGAGCAAGCTTGTTCCTGCTATCCTGCTTCTCAAATATTCCTGCTTTGAAACTGTCTTATTGTCAACCCCTGAAAACATCCATAGTAAATATTCTACTGCAGGGCCACTAGACACTTTTTATTTTATTTGCTTCTTGTTTTAGTAGTAAATGAGATAATCAGAAATTCACATGTGTGTCATAGCATGATTTGGTAATTGGTTGTATGAGAAGATCAATTTATTAGATGAGATCTTAAGGATTCATTCTAAATCCTTTGTTCTTTTGTTCATATTTCACCACAAGACTGTAGTTTATTCTATAATTGTATTGCTATTTACCATGAAGAACTAAAATTTATGTATTTTATTCCATTTTTATCACACTGTCTGACTGATGCAAGAATACCACCTCTATACTCTAGAATACACTCTACTTGCAGTGTAACAGGCTAAATCTATATTCTACTGACCTTCCAGGGGCTGAATTATTGAGTTGACTTTTATTTATTCATCAAAATTTTGTAAGAACAAAAAAAATTTAAATAGTTAAATCTAGTTTTTACATTTCCTTTGTAGACTGGTGAACGTTAGAGATGTATTGCAGTTCTTAGACCGGTATGATTGACTCTTAGAAGTATTTTCAGGGGACAGACACAGAGTATGGTGTGTGGGTGTTTATGTGCGTGCCTTGTAATTTTGACTTGGTCCCATAAAACTTCATACCAGGGTCTTTATTCCTGGTGACAATTTATGAATTTAACTGCAGAGTGGACCTGACTGAACTAAGCATGAGGTTAAATTACTTGATCTTTGAGAGACTTGATTTGCATCTATTATGTGGTTAAGAGGAAGATGCTTGGTCCCAGATGGCCTACATTTGGAATTTCTTTCTGCTACTTTAATGGGTGTGGAAGCTCAGTTTCCTCATCTGTAAAATGTGGAGTCCAATTTTATCAGAGTGTCTGGGCTGTACAGATGCTTATTCTAAAGAATGTGCTACTAGGAATTCTGTGGCAGAAGGCCTGTTCTGTCTCAGGATGTTGTCCTGAGGATTAAATGAGCAAAATGATTCAGGCGCAATCTAACACTCTTTGTTTGCTATTGTTATCCTTTATTAATGACTAGTACACTTTGAAAGGTACTGATGGATTCTGATTCTAAGTTTGATGACATTAATGATGGCATCCCCCAAACTATTCTTAGTTACTGACACTTGTGTTACTAAATATATTTGTAGGGCTGGGGATTTAGCGCTGTCCTTCTGCCACCTGACTCGCAAGGGCAAGGACCTGAGTTCAATCCCCAGTACAAAAAAACCATACCACCAAAACAAAAAACAAAAAAACCTAAATACATTTCTACCAGTTTAATCAGATTTTGTTCTTTAATCTTAGAAAAATGTTATATCACAATGCTATATCAGGCAATTGTAAAGCTTGAGAAAAAAGGGAATATGGTAATACTTATCCTATTTTTATTTAAAATTTAATATTCATCATAGACTTTTAATTTTTTAAAAATACCTCATTAAAATATTGTTTATTTTGATTACTGAGTTTTCAGCATCCCCCTTCACATTTCGTAATCACTCATCTCATCCCTATTATAGACCTGCAGTATTAGATTTCATCAATTATAGTGAAAAAAAATGTCTCCAATCTCTATGCAGATGGTACATCTCTAGTCTCTAACTAAAGGAAGCTGTAGTGGCCACATCTAACTGCAGAGCCCTGGAAACTGACTCTTAGAATATCATTACTAGTGATAAATCACATTTTTAATTTTCTAGTAATAAATTAACTTAGAAAATACTAGTTTAAGGAACTTTCAAAATCAAAACAAGTTCTGTAGTCCCTTGAAATCATGGTCTGGTGGTTTTGTTCTGAGAATGAAGTAAGCACAAAAGTGTGACGTTGAAACAGAGTGCTATGGGACAGCCACTGGGTGAGCATAGGAGCATCAGAAATATCAAAGTCAAGGGAAAAGAGAGTGTGATGAAACCTAAGGATTGTTTTTCCTTCCAGTAGTGTCAGGAGAAGTACAGCTAGTCAAATGTTCCAGCTGGGGAGAAAAAGACAAAAGAGATATGGTGTCTGTTTACCTGCGTGTGGAAAGAACTGATAACAAAGTTGAGAACACGTACCCATGACCAGTCCTGGCGAAGTAAATAGCAGCTCATCCTGTGTCCTACAGGGTTATAAGGAGCAGGTACTAAAGCTGTGTTTATGAGTTTGCACTCAGGTTACATAAATACTGAGCTTCGTTAAGCTTGGTCATATATCATCTCTATAATTTGGAAATCTAAATTATCTGAGCCTTAGTAGGGGAATAAAATGCCCATTTCATAAGAAGCCTGTGAGATAAGAGTTTATATGATATAGTTTAACGAGTGTGGGGCATGTAGAAGGTGCCTGATGGTTGGTGCTTCGTGCTGTAATGATTCACATTAATACGATGAAATGGTTAATGATCCAGGGAGGTAGGGGCAGTGTTAGTATGGTGAGCAACTCCACAAACTGCTTGCTAAGGATTTGTTCAACACAGAGCCAGAACAGAAGCAAGCCAGATGGCTAGGGCTACCTCGGAGAATATCTGTCCATGTTATTTGGCCACCTAAAAGGAGGCCAGCCAAGCTTTGGTTCAGCATCTCTGGGCTGATGAAAACAGCCATCTCCACTTCTGAACAGGGCAGCAAAATGGCACCAAACAGGAACCCAGTGGGCCAGCCAGCAAGTAAATCAGTAAACTGGTAAACCAGTAGTAGAAGAAGCTGCACTTAGAAGAGACAGCAGGGCTGACTCAGGAAATTGCTCTCAGGGAAGAAGGGATCGGGCCATGGGCAGGGATAGTGCAGTGTATTAAAGGGGACATTGATGATAATTGTACTGGGAGGAGGTGAGGGCAAAAGCCTGTGTTCTACACAGAAATAGGTGGCACTTTCTGCAGTAATGGCAAATAGACTGCTGCTCTTCATCTTAAATTGCTGTTAGATGCTTACACTCTCACCTTTATTTTTTCAAACTAGTGTTTAATTTTCTAAGACCTTCTCCAACTTCTTCCTACTATGTAGTATCACTCAATGAATACAAGCATAACCTTCAGAAGGATTTAGGACCTTTTAAAGCCCAGATAACATGTCACAGATTTTTTTGTTTTTTCCTAGACTTCAGAAAATATTTACTTTGCAATTAATGTTTGCACAATGTCTAGATTTCTGGTCAAACTATTGAAAAAACTGTAGGTATCTGCATCCTTGGTCTATGATGCTTATAACTGACATTGCCATTTTGAAAATATTCATTTATTGACTAGTTCTTAATTGAAAGAGAATAATAACCTTAAATAACTTATAAATATATAAGTGTTAGATACACGTAAGAAGCTATGTGAGAGTAGGCAGCTGATTGAGATTTTCAAGAATCAAGGAAATGCATGCATACTGTCCTCCTCGAAGGCAAGGAGTTCCCCTACCTGCTTCTCTCAAAAACGATAAAGCTTTTACCCCTTCCCATCATTTGGCTACCTCATCTGCCTGAAAGCAGCATTAATTTAATCCTGTAAGCAGTCAGTTTTCCTTGGATTGTGTGAGAATTTGGCCTTTTTTTTTTTTTTTTAATTTTAGAGAATTTTCCTTGGCAAAAGCTCTGCTCCTGCCTGGGAGCTTATTGAGCTTCCGTAGAGCCAATATGTTTCTCAGTTCTCCAATTTAGATGCTGCCAAGAATTTCCTAACATGTGCCATGAGAAATTCAGCTGCACAGAAAACCCCATTCATTAAATAAACAGTTAACTAAGCAATGCCTGGCAAAAGGCATGACCCATCTGACATCTAAAGCACTTGGGACCTTCCAAAGGAAGTAATTAAAGAATACATTAAGTAGAAATACCCCAGTACGTAGCAGTTATAATTGAAAAATAACAGTTCTCAACCTGTGGTTGTATACTTTTTAGGGGTTTTGGAGTTAAAATGAACAATACATAATATGCTCAGTTTTTCAAGAAACCCAGAAAAGGCCCAGTACTATAAGCTAAATAAAACATCTGTTTGTATCACACTGTTATTTCTTAGTTACTTTTTTTGTTGCTGAGACAAAATACCCAACACCCCCGAATTAAAGGAGAAAAGGTTTATTTAGGTCACAGTTTGTGGAGGTTTCAGTCCATAATCGGCTGGCTCCAAGGCAGGGTGGCATGGGAAACAAACATTGCAGAGGAGAAATACTTCATGGCAGGCAGCAGGTAGCAAAACAACAAGGGGCAGCCACAGCTCTTTCCGTCCCTTATATCTCACCCAGGCTGCTTAGGGCAGGTAGCACTCCCACCCTTCATCCCAGTGCCCTTGATCCTAGCATTGCTCCGGGAGTCAGTCCCAGCAGCACGCATTCTAGATCCGGTCACCTGTAAAAAGCTGAAACTATGACTACAGGAGGCTTGGGGGTGGGGGTGGGTATCTAGACACAAGCCACGACACTGTTCCTCTCAACTTAGTGTAATTATAGAAGCTACCTCGTGTTTTCACTTAGATACATTTGATAAACTTTATGTGTTCAATTTTATGTGATCAACCTAACAAATGTAATTTAATTGATGAAGTCTTTCAAAATGTAGAGTCCGTGACACAGAATACAGAGTTTTAAATGGGGGAAGCATACATGCAAATGTGAACATTTGAGGGTGGTTAATTACTCTATAGGATCTTTCTTGCTTTTCAGAAATATAGTCACTTATTTATGTGAATAATTAGCACTCTGCACTTATACATTTAAAACCTTAACATGGAAGACCTCAGACATTTAGACATAATTGGCTATCTTTACTCAGGGCCCCGTATCAAGAACTTTGTAGTGTATATGCTTAACACTGCAAAACAGAGTGCAGTATTAATCATTTCCTTCGATGAAAAGGGAAACTACTTAAGAGGGAATAAAGAACTTGCTCGAGGCAGTGCAAGAATTAAGTAGCAGTGCAGTTATTCTGACATAGGACTATTTGAATATAAATAAATGTGTTGGAATATAAATATAAATAAATGAAGATACAAATATAAATATGGCATTTCATTTATCAGATAATATTTAAATCACAGAGCAGATTTGTATCTAGGCTCTCAGTGACAACTCTACCTTGCAGAATCTTTCCATTGTAGGTGCTGAGACCAGCGGTGTTGGCTGCCTTAAATGTCGGCTTCTCCTGTTCCCTGTGTGAGAAATTATAGCCAAGTTGTTTCTTCTCATCAGAGTTTTCATTGTCGTGTTAGAGCAACAGTTTATTGTGAAGCTAGTGCAGCCTTAAAGTTGAAGTTGCCTTTAAGTAAACCTGGGTTCTCTCTGCAGTTCCTTTTCTGCTGCAAAGAGGGCTGTCCGTTTGTAACTGTTCATGGACCTCTCAGGGCCCAACCTGTGGTAGAGAAGGTTCATTGCACTTTCTACTTTGTTACCAACAACAACAACAACAACAACAACAACAAAAAGACAGAAAGATGGGGAGAGGGGAGGGAGGGATGGGGGGAGAAAAAATAAAAATAACACAGTGAGGTCTATAGTACTTTTTCATGACCAGCGACTGATGCCAAATTGGACAGGCCCTTTGATTTTCTGAAGGAAGACGATTAATCATATTTGCTCTTTGCATTAAAATACAAAAAGAAACAAAACTGAAACACAAACCTCACATTACTGAAATTTATCCTTCATTTTTTAGTATTTCCTAAAGACATTACAGAACCATTATAAGAGAAATATAGATACCACTATTTAGTAGGACTCAAGTTTCGTTTGTTTTTGTTTTCGTTTGTACTGTCACTGAAAGCTTCATGAAAATGAACTGTTAATTCAGGGACAATTCAGTCTTCTAAACACAGTGGCTTTTATTAGGTGTCACCAATTCTTTTTTTTTTTCAGCTTTAATTGAGTTTATTGGTACATTTTAGGGATACAGTACAGTTACATTCGTTGTTGGGATCTTGTACCTCTACATGACAAGTCTTGATTCTCATTTTTCCCCCTTACCTCTGCCCTCCCTTCACCCCCTCCTCCCCTCCCCATCTACAAACACTTTATTTTCACCTTTTCATTCTCTCACATTTTTTTCTTTTCCCTTTTTACTCTTTCCCTACCCATCCCACCTTCCCTACACCTTTAGCTCCTTTCTTCCCATTTCTAAATGTCAGTAATCTTATTAGAATCTTATGCATTGTTGCACATTATTTACACCAGGGAAACTATTCGGTATTTACACATGTGTGACTTATTTATTTCACTTAGGAGTATATCTTCAATATGTATCCATTTTCCTATGAATGAATCTATTTTCTCGTTCTTTATGGCTGAGTAATATTCCATTTTATAGAAAAACCACAACTTCTTTATCCAGTTTCCAACGGATGGGCAAATAGGCTGTTTCCAAGATTTAGCTATTACAAACTGTGCCGCTATAAACATGGGTGCACATACTTCTCTGTGATATGATTCTTTTAGTTCTCTTGGAAAGATACCCAGCAGAGGGATGGCTGGGTCAAATGGAACCTCCAGTCCAAGCTCTTTGAGGTATCTCCATATTGATTTCCATAGTGGTTGCACTAGTCTGCACTCCCACCAACAATGGAGGAGGGTTCCTTTCTCCCCACAACCCCGCCAACATTTGTTATTGTGTGATTTCTTGATAGCAGCCATTCTTTGTGGGGTGAGGTGGAATCTCAGTGTTGTTTTCATCTGCATCTCTCGAATGACCAGTGATGTGGAACATTTTTTCATATATTTTCTTGCTGCTTTTACTTCTTTGTATGAGAAATGTCTGTTCATTTCGGATGCCCATTTTTGGATCGGGTCTTTATATTTGGGGGGACTGATTGTTTTGAGTTCTTTATATATCCTTGATAATAGTCCTTTGTCTGAGGTACAGCTGGTAAAAATTTTTTCCCACATTGTAGATTGTCTCTTAGTTCTGCTAATGGTTTCTTTTGAAGTACAGAAGCTTTTTAGTAAGATGAGATCCCAGTTGTTGATTCTTTCTGCTAGTTCCCGTGCTACTGAGGATTTGTTCATAAAGTCTTTTCCTATACCAATGTCTTCCAGAGTTCTGCCTAACTTACTTTCCAGCAAGTTTAATGTTTCTGTTTTAATATTTAGATCTTTAATCCATTTGGATTTTAATTTAGTGCATGGCGAAAGATAAGGGTCTAATTTTAATCTGTGACAGGTTGATATCCAGTTTTTCCAACACCATTTATTAAAGAGGCTATCTTTCCTCCACTGAGGATGGTGAGCTCCTTTGTCGAAGATGAGGTAGCTGAGTACATCTGCATTTGTTTTTGTGTCTTCCAGTCTGTTCCATTGATCCTCAGGCCTATTTCTTTGCCAGTACCATGCTGATTTTATCACAGTGGCTTTGTAGTATAGTTTCAAATTGGGAATTGTTACACCTGGTGCCATGTGACTGTTGCCTATAATGGCTTTTGCTATTCTAGGTCTCTTGTGGTTCCAAATGAATTTTTGGATTCTTTTTTCTAGTTCTGTGAAATATAGTGTTGGAATTTCAATTGGCATTGCATTGAATGTATATAGCAGTTTCGGTAGTATGGCCATTTTCACTATGTTGATTCTTCCTACCCAGGAGCAGGGGATATCTTTCCATTTTTTTATATCCTCTTCGATTTCTTTTTTCAGAGTGCTGTAGTTTTCAGTGTAGAGATCTTTTGTTTCTTTTGTTAGATTGATTCCTAGATACTTCATTTTTTTGGATGCTATTGTAAAAGGAATTTTTTCCCTTATTTCTCTTTCTGTCTGTCTGTTATTTGTGTATAGAAAGGCTATTGATTTTTGGGTATTCACCTTGTATCCAGATACTTTACTGAATCTGTCAATTAAGTCTAGAAGTTTTTTGGTGGAGTTTTTTGGATCTTCAATGTAGAGTATCATATCATCAGCAAATAATGATAGTTTAACTTCTTCCTTTCCTATCTTTATTGCTTTAATTTCTTTCTCTTGTCTAATTGCTGTGGCTAATGTTTCCAGAACTATATTGAAGAGAAGTGGTGATAATTGGCATCCTTGTCTTGTTCCTGATTTTAACATGAAGGTTTTCAGTTTTTGGCCATTCAATATGATGTTGGCTGATGGTTTTTCATAGATACCTTTATTAAATTGAGGTATAGACTGA
>NW_022900914.1:28816212-28826571 GCF_012274545.1 Fukomys damarensis | reverse complement strand
TCTCATATTATACCACATGTACAGCCATATGCAGAACCGAATCCCCTGGTCTCAGCTAGCCAATGGCAGTTCCCCACGACTGAGACTGAACACAGTCTACAAGGCCTAACTTGAGTTTCCCTACCCTTAGGGTTGAACTCCACTCAGTTCTATTACAAGTTTCCCCTGCCCTTTCTTTAAAGATGTTCAAAGTTGGGAGCTCAGAAAACTACCCTTCATGAGAACCTATGCCTCTGCAGAGTTGGTCTAAGGACTGGCCCAATCAGGACGTTTGAGAATGGGGGGGTGAGGAAGGTCGTGGGGGTGTTTCAAGGGCACCCGCACGGCTACCTTCCTTACTGGGTCTGTAGTCACGCAGTCCAGGAGGTCGCGCACCCGCCGGGTGATCTCAGACAGGCAGGCAGCTGAAGAGACCCTCTCCGGGGTCTTTGGGTCCTTGCTGGGTCTGTAGTCACGCAGTCCAGGAGGTCGCGCACCCGCCGGGTGATCTCAGACAGGCAGGCAGCTGAAGAGACCCCCTCCCGGTGTCACCAATTCTTATCTAAATGCCTCTTAATGGAATGAAAAGGTAAACGAGAGGAGTATTTATTTCCTGATTTTTTAAATAAGATATATTTGGTAGGGCTTAATTGGGTCTACAATTTTTTTTTCTTAACATTGTACAAAAACTTGTTTTATCCTCTGAAAATTTTAAGTGATTTTTGTTTTCATCTTAAATCTCATGTGCCTTTATTGAGAATTATGCTTTCATCATGAGCTTTTTTTAAAATTCATTAAATTTACTGGTACAGCTTAGATATACAATATGCTGACATTCATCATTGGGATTTGTACCTTTACACGATGTAACTTGGTTCTTATTTTTTTCTCATTCCTCTGCCCTTCCTTCAACCCCTCCACTGCTCCCTATTTACAAAGACTTTGTTTCCATTTTTTTTCATTTTCTCATATTAATTCCTTTCCCTTCTTTCCCCTACCCCTCTACTTTCTTACTATTTCATATTATCTACTATGTATATTTATATCTATTATTATATTTATTATTATCTATTATTATATTTTTCTTTTGGTTTTTTGAGACAGGGTCTCACTATGTAGTTGAGACTGACCTGGAACTCACGATGTAGCCCAGGCTGGTTTTGAACTCACAGGGATCCTCCTGCCTCAGCCTCCTGAGTGCTGGGATTATAGGTATGCACCACCATGTCCATCAACATTATATTTCTTGACCAGTTTTATTTTGGATTGGAGAATGTGACATATTTAGTTGAAGATCATATCTACACATGATCTCTGAACAGGGTTAGCTTAAAGGAAAAAGCACACACTTCCTTTTCTCAAAAAAAAAGCAATTATTTTTCAAAGTTTTTCAATGTGCCATACCTTAAAGTTAAATTGCCTCAATCCTAAGTATTGTTTTTCAAAGTGTATTAGAGCTAGGCATGTTGGCATGTCTATAATCCCAATACTCAGAAGGCTGAGGCAGCATTTTTGTGAGTTCGAGGCCAGCCTGTGATACATAGTGAGTTCAAGGCCAGCCTGAAGTACACAGTGAGACACTGTCTCAACAAAACAAAACACAAAATATACTAGGATCCTTTGCACAGGGCTTGTTCATTTTCTACAGTTCCTTCCTGTCACTCCCTCTTCCCTCTACACTGCTCAGACTTATGTGCAATCCTGGATGCTTACCTGCCTCAGGTAGGGACAATCAAATTACAAATGTGGACCTCTGTGGTGCCATGTTCTCAGAAAAGCTAAAACACCCTCATTGCCTTGGTCAGTTAAGTCCAACAAGCAATATTTAGTTTTATGTTTTTCTTAGAAGCATATTCTGCATCAGGCCCTTGTTATAAGAAAGTGAACTTCACAAGAAACTTTGGGTAAAGAATAAAACAATAAGGAGTATGAAGATTTAAAAAAAAATTAAAAAGAATGATCACCCTGGCTCTACTTTGATTTTACAATCATGTCTTCATGGGGCAAGAAAAGTGTACACTTTTATACTTCCATTTAATTAAAAAAGAGTCTTTTCTTTAGCAAAAGTCCTTCGTTTGGAATGTGCATACCTTGTAAGTGGTAAATTGTGCTTTTAATCTAAGACATTACCAAATAAGTAGGACTACCTGAATATTTGAGCCAATAATTCTCATTTGGGAAAATACCAAATATTATATTTGTATTCATATTTTGCCACATATATATATTTGTATGTATATACTATTTCCTATACTACTATATTATCAATGGAGAAATCTACCAATGTAGTAATATATGTGTATATTTTATAGATCTCAATGACGTTGGATTTGATGTACTATAATCATTTTATATCTAGTAATATGTAAGTGCTTTATGTGTTTGTGACCACATATAGTTTGCATATTGTCCATATATACTGATAGGAAATACTTAGGAAAAAACAAACTGTCCTGTTCATAGGGGCCATGTTCTCCTGGACTGGACATGTGTACAAGGAATGACTAATCTTGGGCTTTCTTAGATTCTTTACCTTAGTATATGCTGAACAAAGCCTTATCTGACTTAATAGAGCATATCAGCATTAAATAATAATTTCAAAATAATAAGTACATTAATAATTTGATAATTGAAATTTGTAATATCTTTTATTTCTTGTTGAGCTGTTCCTGAGGTCATGTAAAACAAATTTAATTTATTCACTGCTTTGTGAGGCCCTGTGGTTTTTACACATAGGCCATCTTTTGGTTGTATTTTGACACAAATGTACTGCTACGAGGAAATGATACATGGAGAGATCATAAATAAAAGAAAAATTAAATTTAACCAAATATAGGAATATTTTCACTTGATCTTAATATCAAGTGTATTTAACATAAGCAAACAAAAATGAAAAGTATAACAACATTTCCTTAATAATTCTTCAACCGAAAACTTATTTTTAGGATATCTGTTATATCCTAGATGACATATTTGTTGAAGGACTACATATTATCATACTAGAATCAGAGAAGTAGCCTCTCAAATTGGATTTGAGGAAATATTTTAATTGATAGGTGTGTGATAACTTTCTCTGTTCAGTTGTAATATTTGATTCACTTATAGGGACTTTAATAACGACAAAAAGAACAATACTCTTTATTTAATAATGCATATATTTCCTTGAAGATCCTCCTTTTATTTGGTGGCAAATAGTTTGTAAATCTACTTTGCAGCTGCACCAAAAATTAAGAGAAGTTTCTAATGAAGTTAACTTCATTCAATATTCAAACTTTACTAAACACAGTCATGATGAAAGTCGTTTAAGAACCATGCTTTGCATATTTGTTGATAAAGTGGAATAATGTTACCTATTTCCAAGGATGCATATGAAAAGTATATACATCAATATATAAAAACTCTTGGGCTGGGGATTCAGCTCAGTGGTTCCGCCACCCGCCTCACAAGCAGAAGGGCCCAAGTTCTATCCGGTACCAAAAAAACAAACAAAAAAAAACACAAAAAAACCTCCTGTAACAGGGTCAATAGAAAATAACTGATTGTTAACACCAGTAATTTTAATTGGGTGGTTGTTGTGGTGTTGGTGACTATTTTTGTTGTCAAAGGAGTAAAAATAATACTCCAAGGATAAGTAGTGCATTATGCACTATATTTTCAGGCTTAGGGACTTTTTATAGGGACAGTCTGTAGTGTCTCTTGAGCTGCAGTGTCAGTGTAAGGATGAGAAAGGAAGCCCAGTCTTCTAAGTCCCTTTGATCCTGCTGTTCTCAGCTGTGTGCCTTGTTAGTTCTTATCCTTAAAAGAATAACACTGTACAATCGCATTAATCCAATGTATGGATAATAGCATTATTTTTCATAATAATTATATTAGTATCAATTGCCGATATTTACTTGAGTATTTACTCTGTAAAAGTCCCCCCATCCTTAACCATTTAATTGAAATATAATTTATTCTTTTCAATATCCTTAATATGGTAGGTATTATTATCCCATTTTACAGAAAAATCCCATGAGCTTCAGCAAAGGTTAGGAGCTTGCACAAGGTCATGGGTTTACAAGTGAATGACATGGACCTATCTCTGCAATCTGATTTGAGAAACAAACCCTTAGGCTTAAACTTGTGGCCATTCCGAAGTGTGAAACAGGAAACCAAGACATGTTGAAATGAGCCGTTCACACCAAAATGGTCATAACAAAGAGAGCACTGCTGTTTTACTCTCCATTCAGGGTTCATCTCATCATTTCATAGACCATCATCACGAAAGTATGAAAACTCTTGATCAGTGCATGTTGCTTCAACAGTCTCATTAAAATGGCTACACTGCCGTATATCTTTATTTTAAAGAGTCCTTCTCTGAGTGGCAAATGTTTTCCCACTGGGACATTTACTTCCCATACTTCCACTCCCTGTAGGAAAAGCCTTATCTTCCAGCCGCCAGTGCTTCTATGCCATCTGCACAAACCTTAGAGACATAGCCTTAGGCTTGGCCCGAAACCTTTAGATGCAGAGAACATTCTCTTCTCTGCTGGATTAGTGTTTCAGTATATTTCAAAATAGAAAAGAATATCCTGGTATCAAAAACCACAACTAGAGGAAGTCGTAAAAAGAGAAATAATAATAGTGTGTCTTGTACCTTTTCCCCCAAATTACCTTGTCTGAGAGAGAATTAAAAAGTTGAAAAATTCATAGAATGGGAATGACTTTCCTTTTTAGATGTTCCCTTTAGAAATTAGGGAACTGCCATGTAATTTAGATAATTTGGTTTAGTCAACAGCACTCAGATTAAACCAAGTTTATATACACACTGTCAAACTTATACTGTCAAATAATAAATCATAATTAAATAATAAATAATAATCCCCTGTTTTGTCCCAGGATTATTATTGTTCAGGATTATTATTAAGATCAAGTATTGTATTCCAGTATCTACTTCAGGTGTAAAGTCTATGAATACAGAAATTCAAACAAATTCCTCTTTTTTATTTTGTTTTGTGTTAAATTTTAATTTTTATTACTACATGTTTGCAGCACATAATGATCACATTATTGTGTGGAATTGGTACATGTTCATAACACATCTTTATTCTGTTTCCGTCTCCCACTCCCTACCCTGCTCCTTCCATCTCTTGGTTTCCTCCTCACTTGCAGAAGATAGATCTCCTTTTTAATCAGTTATTTTTGGTCGCCTTTGAGTCTCTCCCTTCACCTTCCCTCTTTCTCTTGATCCCGTTCTCATTTGATAATCATCTCCCTACTTCATGTTATCTATAAGTTACTCTTGATTCTTACATATTAAAGTTGGGGGAACACTCTTTGGGTCTAAATGTTGAAAGAAAAAGACAAGGGCATTACAACAACTTATTGAAATTACTGGGCAGTTAAAAAATAAATACAGTAAAGCCAAAACAACAAAAAAAATTGAAGCATGTTTTATGCTTCTATCCCTTTGATACTTATGATAGAAATCCATGAAGCAAGGAGGTGAAATTCAACATTTTGGGTTGCTTTTCAAAAATAAAAAATCCATATCCCAAAAGAAACCTTGTTTCAATTATACATATTGATAGAATAAATAAATATAGATTTGTTCAAAAATGAAACTTAAAATTTTGTGCTCTGATAATACATGAATAATTGCAAAGAATCATGTGATTGAGTGCCATGATATTTCAGAATAAGGCAAAAATAGCTTACACTTAGATTCTAGGAAGACTAAGAATGCTTATAGCTACTCATTGTTCTAATCGAATTAGATTCAGGTCATTTCAGTAATAAGTCTAACTTTAGAAAAGCAGAGTAATTATGAAATCTGGGTCAAATGAAGTAGTAGTTTAAATTAGAGAGCTGTAAACCTAAGTATCCAAAATTGGTTTCTATTATCTAGAGTAGCCTATCAAGGAATACAAAACAGTGAGGAATACAACATTGTTCTCCTCAAGATAGTTCTTGGAAAATGCTTCCACCTCTAGAGAGTTTTTACTCAGGCATTATTCACTCTGGAAGTAATGTACACCCAAGATGAATTGGAACGTAAAGTTTCCGTGTGTAGGTCAGCTTGTCACTTATGAACTGGATGTGAACAGACATTTACACATTTTCCTAGAGAAACAGAGCAGAAATAGTAGTTAGGTTGTGAGATTGGCCCACAATATGACATTATGCTTTATTTCCACTGTATGCCTAAATTATTATTTTTAAAAACAAATGCCTGAATCAGAGACCTAAGTTTGAAAGAGTGAATGAAGAATTTTATTCAATTCTTAGTAAATGCCTATGGAGTGTATACTGCGCTGATCTTGGCGCAGGGCTATAGTGATCAAGTTTCCTGCCTCCATAAATGACACATTCTGGCAGAGATTCTTTTCTTGTGTCTTTGAGAGGGAGGGGGTTACAGGGCTAACCCAAAATAATACGAAGATTGGAATTATACCAACTTTCCTGTACATCATCCTGAATCTCCACATCATCAAGAACCTCAATTCACTCATAGGATTTTAAATCTCTCACTGATGTCCTTGCTCACATTTACACTAACGGCACACCCTTCCACTTTGTAGTTGCTTACATCAGATTATTCAAGAGACAATGTATCTAACCACACATCCGCTTTATCATGTAAGAAAAAACCCAATTATTACGACAATTCGGTTGCCTGGGGATATATTAGCATAGACCAGTATCACCTTTTTAGTGAGAAAATATTAACTCCTGCACCATAAATATGTCCAAAGGGTCTCCAAATGTTAAAATGTAAGCTGCCAGAAAAATATTTTTTTAAGAAAAACTGAGGACTGGTTAGCATGAAAGCCATAGTGAAAGGTTCTAAAATTTAGAAAATCATCCTTGGAAAGCATTTTCTCTACTTCTAAAAATCTCCAAAGATAGACAATCCAAAATCAACTTTTGTAAGGCTTAACAGCTCTTTCTGTTTTCAAGAAAGTATTCTTAAGAATTAATCTAATTCCTTTGTTGTTACAGCTTAAGTTCATTTTCTCTTCTTTTGTTGTTAATAGATGTATGTTAAGTCATTGTCATATTTGCTCAAAAAATAAGGGATAACCCACTCTGTATAATAATCCTGCTTTAAGATAAAGGAAATCTGAAACCGCAGGCTCAGCACTGGAAAGATGTGACTTCCTTATTTTCTGAGAATCAAATATAAAGTCCATTGTATGTGGAGGCTGAATTTCTAAACATTTTCCTGTAATGGATAACTTTAGAACTTAAATCTCTGTTGGATTATGACAAAGAGTTAATGTTATATATTATCATGTATTTTTGTATACTCGACACTTACCCAAATCTCAAAATGCCCTTGGCCATGGATTTATTGCCATCATGGAGATTTTCTCACGTACATCCATTTGCTTACTTAATCATTACAATCATCATGTGAAGTATTATTTACTTTTAAAGAAAACAAACAAGCTTTAGGAGATCATTTTTTATGATCTCAATGTTAAAGCTAGAATTTAAACTCAAAGAGTCTAATACCAAAGCTTGCATCCTTAATCACTGAAAATTAAACATATATTAACAAATTATAGCCAGGAGCTCATCGGGTTGAGCTAACCAATCATATCACTTGATTCATTTGTCCACAGGTTCAAAGGAAATAGCTACTGGGTTGACATCATACCACAAATCAATCAGATACAGACTGTCTTATTTTTCCTTTTATGCATATATATTTTAATATTTTATAAATAAATTTAGAATCTGCAAATAATGACTCCTGTGAAATATTTGGTTCCTTCTTAAAGGCATGTATATCTGGGTGGAGGTAATTAATTCACCCTTAGGTCAATATGGGTTATGTGTTGTAAAAATGTGACTATCTACTGTATGCATAGTGTAGAGAAAAGATACGACTTTCTCTTTATGCATATGTCAAACGCTTATGAATTTTTTAAATGTTATGTGATAGCGATGCATGAGTTTGAGAGGCCTGCCAATGAATTCATGCAGCATGTTGTTTGGAGTCTAGGATGAGCAACCGTAGTCAGCACTGCCCAGCCCTGCGAGGTGAAGCACCTTGGAAAATGAGAGCACAGGTCAACCTGCACATTTGCATAAATTAACAGTAAAATGAAACACCAGGGACACAGAACGGATTTAGAGTAAACACAATGTCCCTCATGTGGTGATTCCACATTACAACAAGCTTCAATTAGTTATTAATGTGGGGCAGGGCAAAAGGGAGCTGCTGCATATGAGTTATATTTTATAGGATTACTGAGAAATTGCAGGCTGCTTTCCACATCACCTTGGCATGCATTTTCCAAAGGAAATATGCGCAGTGAGTACATGAACTATAGAGAGCTTACATGTTAGGGGGAAGGCATACAGAAACTCCAGTTTCAACTTCTCCAATGATGGTAAAACTGAATGACCTCAGTGCTTATATTTAATTTTAAAAATAGAATAGCCAACTAATGAAACAAACAGCTTCTATGAATTCTAGGTTTCATATACTAATTTAGACATGAGAAGGAAGTATCTATATAGATTTATTTAAATGCTTGAATGTAAAACAGGCTGTGTGTGTATATATAACTAAACAAGCATTATTTGAATCACATTGAATCGGTGTGGTTAGTGTTCAATGAATTGCTACTTGAATTTTGTTTATAAAAGCTTCTTTATGCAACAAAATTAAATATTTATGCTTTGTGTCATCTGCTTGAAAGTTACACAACTGATAAGTTCCATGTATTAAAATATAGAGTCTCTTTTCTTACTTATATTCTCTGTCCTCAGGTGGTATATAAAAATAATGATGTAAGGCTGGAATTATCACGACTTGCCAAACAAGGTGATCCTAAGATGAAGATCCATGGAGTGGTGGCATTTAAGTGTGAAAATGTTGCCACTTTAGACCCAATCACCTTTGAAACACCAGAGTCTTTCATCTCTTTGCCTAAATGGAATGCAAAGAAGACAGGCTCCATATCATTCGACTTCCGTACCACGGAGCCAAATGGCCTGATCCTATTTAGCCATGGCAAGCCAAGACATCAGAAAGATGCCAAACATCCACAGATGATAAAGGTGGACTTCTTTGCTATTGAGATGCTGGATGGTCACCTCTACCTCCTCCTGGACATGGGGTCAGGTACCATAAAAATAAAAGCCCTGCAGAAGAAAGTCAATGATGGAGAATGGTATCATGTGGACTTCCAGAGAGACGGACGGTCAGGTAATATATTATTTTTCTGTGCTATTTATCTGCCTGACCATCTTGCTTTCCTACAAATTAAAGAGTTTCTGCGTTTCATTTTAGAGTAAAGAAAATTGTTATTGTTTCTGTTTAACATCCTATAAAAAATCTGAAAGAGCTAATTAATCATCATAAGTGAGCATCAAAACCAAAAAGCTCAAATGGATTCTCGGATAGCTTCTTAAGCAAACATTCACTGGGTAATCAACTGCCAAATCTTGCAAGAGATTTGATCTTGAATTTGAAAATGAGAAACTACATGGCACTTGTATCTCAACTCTCTCTTATGTCTTTGGATGTTTGGAAGTACTTCAACTGGCAAACATAAAATATGAAAACTACTAGAATGATCCGCACATGCAATCCTCAGTTGAAGTGGCGTACTTTTTCCCAGGGGGGATCTGTGGTATTGAAACCACTTTAATCAATCAAGTAATGTTCAAAGCTCTTCTGTCTTCCAAATGATGTTCCTAAAGGAAAGGTATTTGGCATTCTAACAGCAGGAGCTTATTCCTCTCAGAGGGGAAGATGAGGATGGTGGCAGGGAAAGTTTCCCTGAAGAAACAACATTTACACTGAAATCTTGCTAAGGGGAATAGAGCAGGAGCTTCAAAGGAAAAGAATCATACAGACAGAGGAAATGACATTTGTGGGGATCCTGAGAGAAAAGAGAAAGGAAGTGAAAGGTGAAGGAAAAAAAGAAGAGGAGAAGTAAAAAGACAACAGGAAAAATCTTAAAATACACAGCTATACATAATACTTAGTCCCTTTACTCAATTCTCTGTCCATCTCATTCATGCACCAGATTATCTTCTTGTAATACAAGACGCTTGGATTTCAGTCTCTGTTTATCCACACCCTACCTTTCTTTTTCCCCGCTTCTCATTTGCTTAAATACTATACCCCACACTAGTTTTTCTATTAAAAACATTGTAAGATTGGCTGAGACAATGTTATGAGTTTGTTTTTCTTCATGTATAAAACAATAATTAGGAAAGTCCCATCTCTAACCGAGTGAAGGAGGATCAACATGGATGGGACTGAAGATTCTTAGTAACCTGTCCAGATGACTCTGAGGATTCATCCCACTTGGGACTACCTAGTCTCAATTTGGGACACCTAGTTCCTGAATTCCATAACTTTTTTTTTTTTTTTTT
>NW_022900914.1:28790794-28816130 GCF_012274545.1 Fukomys damarensis | reverse complement strand
ATTTTTTTTTTTTTTTTTTTAGTTTGGTACCAGGGATTGAACTCTGGACCTTGCACTTAAGAGGCAGGTGGCAACACCGCTGATCTAAATCCTCCGCCCTTCCCACACCCATTTGAAGGACCACACTGAAGTCTTAGGATGTTCTTCTCTTCCACCTTCCTGAGCTCCCTTGACACTTGTTTACTTCCTGTCTCTCTGCAGTGGAACCGGTTTCTATTTTTCTATTATTCATGTATTTCCTCCTTTGTTTATTGATCAGAAGACTGTGTTTATGTTTTTAGAACTATCTTTCTCATGAAGTAAGTCAAAAATGGAAAATGTGAAGACTAAAAGGGACCTGGGGGTGAGGGCAGAAACAGGAGAAAAGTGAGAACTCATTTTATTTCTAATTCATCTCTTTCTGGAAATTTGGTCTTCTAAATTTTCTCCTTTTCCTAAAGAAATGTGCAATCACTTTTTCTGATTTAAGCTAAGAAGAGATCATTGATAAGAATTCAAGAATGTATTACTAGAGTATGAATATCTCCCTCTTGATTTTTCAGCGTTGTGCCAGTTGGGAGTTAACTTGCTACTTACAAACTTTCAAACAAAAGAGTTTGGAAAGAGGCTAGGAGAATAGCTAATTTGGTGCTTGGAAATACCAGCTTGTGGATGGTATAGTTTGACTTAAGACATATGTATAATAAAATTTTAAAAATAACTTTTAAGAAGAAATAAATTTAGGGGTCATATTTTATAACAGTTTAAAATAGATAGATCTGATTAATAAATGGACATTTTTGAAAATTCAGGAAAGCAAAAAATACCAAACTTAAAATCAGTTCCATTTCATTTATCCAGAAAGGCACTTTTCTAATGATATGGAAGTAATACATGGTTAATGTCAAATTATTAGTACATATGAAATAATATAGAAAGAAAATTCATTGTTCACTTGATAATCATGATCACTTTTGGACATTGATTTCCAATCTTTTAAATGTGCAAATGGTATGCATGTTTACATATGTGTAAATATATGTGTGTATATTCATATGTATAAACACACATGTAACATATGCACTTAAACATGTAAGAGGAAAATTTTGAGATTTTTCAGTGGGATCACTTATCAGGAGAAAGTGTTGATACAATCTAGTTATCAGATAGATACCTTAATACTCAACCCCCCAAAAAAATCTTTTTTCTATTTATGTTATTTAATTCATTGAAATTTTTAATAATTTATTAACAATCCTGTTAATTCACTCATTGGAGAAGGTCAAATAGACACTACCCACTTTAATTTGCAAAGCTCAGTTTTGTATGAGACAAAAACAAACATGTTCTAAAAAAGTTTTATTTCTAATTTAAGAAATTGAAGTGTGAGATTTTCTTTTTGTAATCTAATCAAAAGGTTAAGTTATTGTACTTATGGGTTTGATGGTGAAATATTTTTATGTGATCAACATTTCAGATTAGTGATTGGAACAAATAATATAAATAACAAAGTTCATTCATAAAGCCAAGTTGCCCTTTACTAAAGTGAAAAAAAAAAAGAGACAGAGCTTATATTATGTTGTCGCAGCTCAAGGCAGTTTAATGTAATTTTAATAGCTGCAGCTGTTAATATTTTATATATAGTATTTTAATTAAGTTCAATATTTGCATACAACATTGGTTTGGTATACAGCAGCTTTTCAAAACTTAAATGGATGGCTGAGCTAGCTTTTGTTTTACTGAAAGGATATTTTTGATTTGGACTGAAGAAATGCTAAGACTCATAGCCCAGTTAAAACTAGAATTTCAAGAAATGTTTTTATCTATTTTTCATAACAGTTACATTCAAAGACTATATGAAAATTATTTTTCATATGATACAGCCCTGCTGGGACAGAAGGTCAACAAAGGCTCCTTGCTGTCTTATGGGTGATGAAGCAACTATATAGTATTTCCCTGGGGTTCTCTGTAGTTGAGTATTTAAAATATATTTGCACTTAAATTAAAGGGAATCTAAGCCTAAAAGTTATTCTTTCTGCTGCTGACCATGTTGGTTAACTGTACTAAATAAGTAAAGAATATAATGAAGCAATGGTCATTAATTTAATGCCAATATAACTATTGGCTATTTTCATCAAAGGTAATATTTATATCATATTTAATGGACATTACTGAAATTTTAATATTCTCCAAACAATTTAAAAGGCAAGCTCATTAATGAATAGAAATACCTTATTTATTTTAAAATCCACAGCTCACGGTATTTTCTTGGGCATAGTAGTTGCTCCATGCATTTTTTAAGATAAGGAAGAAAATCATGTGACCAGCACAATGCCAAAAAAAATCTCCTAATAAAAAAAAATAGTTGCATTATTTTAAAATTTAAAGAATAATAGGACTTTTACTTATAAATCTAATTCTTTAAATAAAAATTTTGTTTAAATTATATTACTTCTTGAAAACAGCTTATGCAATCAGTACAGGATGTCAGGTTCTGTCTGTGAATGCATACCACCATTCAAGCTGAGATACCTGAAATAATGGATTGAGAGAGGTAAATAATTGTTAGAAAGCTTTGTAAACCTTGTACAAAAATGACAAGTTTCTAAGAGAACAGGGCTTCTCATGTCTGCTTATTCATAAGATCCCTGTGTCATTTAGCTGGCATGTAGGGAGAGGGAAAATTAAGGAAGAGGGAAGCTCTTACCTAACTTCCTCTGAAATGCAACCACATTAAGCATACTAGTGACTGGTGATCTTCCCTTTGATCTTTGTTTACCAAAGTTGGTGTATTGGCTTCTAATTCAATGAGGAATATTACCTTCATCTGCATACTTGTCTAAAACTTCCTCTTTTTTGCAAAATTAAACGAATCGGGATATTTCTAACTTATGTTCACCCCTTGTTCATTCCAAGGGAGAGAGGCACTTTAACCCCATGTATACTTTATCTAATTCTATTTGACCCCTGCGATTTCCCTTTACAACATAGATTGCTGTGATTGCTTGCTCAGTTTACAACCAGTGATAAAGGAGTTGAGTGGGCGGAACCAAGTATAAGTGGTACCTTTAGACCTGCAGTGAACTGGAAGCTACACGAAGTGCAGGGATGATTTAATGAATCCAGGGGACATTACAGGAGCTGCAGAAAGTAGACATGCTCTGTGGATAGCCTTGTTACTAACAGCAAAAAACCTAACTTGCTGAGTTAAGGGACATAATTGAAGAGTTCTATTACTGTTGCCAACTTTGCAGATTGTGTGTGTGTGTGTGTGTGTGTGTGTGCAAAAGTGAGACAGGGTCTCACTATATAGTTCAGGCTGGCCTTGAACTCACTGTGTAGTCCAGGCTGGCATGGAACTCATGGCAATTGTCTTTGTGTCAGACTCCTCGATGGTGGGATTACAGACTGTGCCACCATGCTTGGCAAATTTGCAGAGTTTAAATCCTGAATACTTTCCTACCAGCCCCTCCTCCCTTTCCAGACTTGCTTTTTTTTCTCTCCCCTGGTCTCAACCCCAACACAAAAGGGCTGCCCAGGTATTTAGCTAACATATGAATTGTGTTACAATTAGGATGAGGTTAATGACTGTTTTCTTGAGGCAAGAATATTTTTTAAATTTGTGTTAAGCTCTTGCACTCAGTCAAGGATATCCTCTCAACTATTTTTACAGCCAACTGCCAGTCAGTTTTTTTTTCTTTTTGTAAACTATCATTACACATTGAAATCAAAGAGAAAACTCATTATTCTTGTCAAGTTCTGCTTGGGTACAGCAGGGTACAGCAGATTGTATCAGCGGTTATTCATGGGTTAGCCTACATTTAACAACTAAGAAGCCATTGAGATTTGAATTGAAGTCATAGAGTTCAGTTTAAGAAGTAGAAATTATAGTGGGAAAGGCACAAGACTCTCCCAGAGCACATAATTAGAGGTTTAAAGTAATCACTGTTTGGTGTGAACAGTACTTTCCAACTATCTATTACCAGCACTGATTTCTGTATATACCATTTTATTGCTGAGTCCCCACACTAGATGTTTCTACTTGAAAAACCATTAGAAGATTTTTCTGTTTAGGTCTTGATTTGAACTTGCCCTCGGGCTGTAAATGTTCCTCCATGGCTCTGCCTACTAGCCTGTGTGCATATATTGAGATAATTTCAAGAGCATTATATAAATATACCTTGTTTTTTATCCATGCAAACCAACCCATTATTAGGATAACTGAAGTATCTTTTCAATAATTTACATTTTATTTGACCAGGTTACACATGAGGTCAATTTTTCATGAGATTTTTATATTATTTTATTGAATTACTGTTTACATTTACTTATTCTGAACACATTTAAAGAAGAAAGGTCATTTGTTGTCTTCTCTAGACTCAAATTATTTTTGCTTTTTTCTATTTTCTTTCAGTCTTTGTTATACTATACATATATTTTATATAGTGGCAATTACAGTGTAAGACCTAAAGTCTCTCTTTCACTCCACGGAGTGTGAACAGCCAAAAAGGCCTCCACGATGCTGGGCCCTAACACCCAGCGAGGCTCCGGGAGCTTGACGGAGAAATGAGAAACCCAGGAAGGAACACACCAGGCTAGATGGTAAATAGACCTTAATTAGTCTGGCCATATGGCACTCCCGGAGCCAGGTAGCTCAGAGAGGCAACTGCTCAGGGGCTGAGGTGCTTTTTATAAGGTTTATTCTAAACAAAGAGTCAGGGAATTCACAGAACAAGACTGTAAATACACTGTTTATCTTATGTAGGAAATATTCTATGGTCACCTTTTGTCAAACCATTTGCCCCTGGGCCCGCTGTTAACCAAGGTAGCAATTAGCATATGAAGAAGCACAGTCTGGCCTATAAATATGGAGTCACTTTAGCTTATTCAAGTCTTACAACAGTATGAACACAAATTTGAGGGTTATTTGTTTAATACTGTTTTTTAATAAAAGAATGTCTAGATGACAAAATTTATTTTCTGGGAGTTGTGAAAAGGAAACTAAGACGCACAGTGGAGCTAAGCAGAGGTATCTCAGCTAGGCCCCCAGGCTGATAGCAGTCAAAGGTATTAACATATCTAAAGAAAAGAAAGCCAGAGCCACACACTGGCAGTACCCCAGGAAGTACTGCCCAGGGGCCTTCACTACTTCTTCCTGTCCAGATTCAGGAGTGGTGTCCTGAGATGAGAGGCCAGGACAGCCTAAACCAATATTAATATACATTTCCTTATATTGAGTGCCCTCTTTACTTAGGATTCTTGTTCACCAAATACCCCTCTAATTAAGACTTACCTCCCAAGTAATTTTTATTGCAGTGGAGAGAGAGAATAGACCAGTTACATATAAGTGAGAGTCCTCATTCCAACATTGATAAACATTTTCACCCTAAATGAGTAATTATTATAAGTTGGCATCTCATATTGGTAGAGCTACATGGAAGGAATTTTATGTCCTGTAAAAAGTAATTCTCATTGAGAATTAGTTTATCTTTCTTTTTTATACATTGGTCTTGTGGGCAGACCCTGGAAAATGGCAACAGTTGCACCCTCAGGAAATAGGTATTGAACACACTGGACCACAGAAACTATCACTGTGAAATGTTGATTGGAAATCAGTGGAACTTCTGCAAAATAATAATTGCACAATGTTCCTCGATTGGTAGTTACAATTTCCCAACCTTGTGTGCACGATCAATTCACAATTCATGTGTTGATATGAAGGTGTATGTGTGTTTGCATATGCATAGTACACACACCATGATGTTTAACATATAAATGCGTGTGTGCTGTTGATGAAAACATTCAAGCAACTCAGCAATAACGCAAGTGAATTTTACCTTTACCACACACATTCTGTAGCAAGTCACTGCTTCTGCCGTAGGTATCCACTAATTGGGTTATGAGAAATTTGCAGGGGTTTTCCTAGACAATAATATATCTATAAATACCTTTACACCTATAAATGATTGCAGGCCTGCATGTTTACATAAACGAGAACAAACATCACCGTGTTTTGGGTGATAAAAAACTTGCTGAAAGCCTTTTCTGTTCCGTTTATTGTAGTGACATGATATATTTCTTAGTTTAAAAATATTAGTATTTGCACATTCATCCCTGTATTGATGAAAACCTAACTTTTTACTTTAGAAATCTTTATACATATGATCTTTTTGCCTGTTTTTCAGATTCTGAGGGAATCATTGTGACACCTGAAATGAAGGCGTCAGTGGTAGCATTAATTGTGAAGGAGAATGACAGCTCAGTTTTGCTAACTAGTGGTTCAGTTGACATTCATAGCTGCAGTATAGCAGGTGCCTTTCTTCCCTAACTAGGCCAACACTAGATATGAAACTTTCACATTTATATTCTAAGGCTTAGTTTTTTTTATATATCAATTTAATTCCTCAAGTTTACAGCTTACAAATGAATTAAAGTAAGCTGACAACAAATAATAAGCATAAAACAACAAATAGCAGAAAACAAAACTAAGATTGTATTTCTTGTTTGCAAATGAATTTTCTTCCATTCTTTTAATAGTTACTACATTATTTTTTTTAAAGAAACAGAAAATAACAAAGAATTAAAAAACAGATCCACTAACCACTCAGAATCCCTCAAAATCCCTGCTGTTAATATTTTTGGGACTTTTAAATTATTATTTCTTTCTATGATTTTATGAGCATTACTTATTTTTCATTTTGCATTATATCATACTCTTGTTGCATGAAACAGAAAAAACTAAATTTAAATTTGTTAATAGAGGATGAAGTGGAAAAATAAAATTGTACCATGTTTATTCAGTTTCCTACAGTAGAGATAGAATATAATTATGGATAGACAAAATTGACATTTAACTTAAAAGTTATTTTAAGCAATAATTTCCAATTTTTCTATTCACCTTACTGATCATCTTGCCAAGTCCCTTATTTTGTATAAAACCACAAGGAGGCCTAATGAGTCCATTATTTAGTTAAACTTGCCTGATTTGTCTGAATAGCTGAAACATGAAAATAAGTTTTCTGTCACCAGGCAAAAATATTTTCATCCCAGCACTTTATTTTGTATTCCTCTTTTCCCAGTAATTCAGACTTTTGCCATAATTTAAAACTAGAAATCAAATTAACTTACCTTAAATCTAATCCTCACATTTCTGCTCACCCTATAAACTAATCTTACGGAAATAAAATAGCCAAGGAAAATGGAATGGTGGGGGAAACTATAAGGTTATTAACACTATACTAAATTAGAAAGTGGATTGTCACTTTTATAGCCAAGAGCTGTTTTCAACAGTTTATTTCCCATTTTTGTATAATTAGATAGCAAAGGATAGCTTATTATTTATGCTTTTGGTTTTCTGCTTAGGCATTTTTTTTATCCATTTGCTTACGCACAAGATTAAATGCGCTTTTTACATTAAATTAATAAAAGTAATATGGATACATGAACTGCATTCCTTTAAAAAAGTAAAGTAACGTAGTAGTTTGCTTTGAATTCTTAAATGTTGAAGTATAAAGTACCAATCTAAATAAATTCCCAAATATGAATACTATCCACAAATTTTGACAGCTTAAATGTAACAGTTTAAAGTATTGATTTAATTTACTAGAAACACATACACACACACACACACACACACACACATATCCAGCTGTCACTATTCACAGAAGGGATGAAATCTGTGAAAGAATCAATAGAGGACACATCAATATTTTTGATTCCTAGAAAACCAGGAGTAACTCAATATTACTCAGACTTTTATTTTCTCTTAAAAATGTATGTATCTCAGCCATTGGGAAATTCTCATTTTTTATTGCCATAGGCATCTGTGGGAACAACTCACTTGTCTTCATCAATGAACAAGGATTAATTATTCATTTGTTGTGTTCTTTGAAATCCTGTCTTTATAACTCAATTATAATGAAATGAGCACTTGGGAACCCTAACATTTAAATTTCCCTAAGCTCATGTGTATGTGTTAAATTGGTTTAAACTAATTCAGATTCTGTGATGGCTCTTGCGCCTAGGTGAATATATCATTTGATTCATAAGCATAGTAAAATTTATAGAAAAAATACTTGATTTTTCTGATGCGTTTCCTTCATTCTCTTGTGTCTGTCTTCATTCTCTTGTGTCTTGTGTCTGTCATTCCTGTGAATGACACATGCATTTGCCAGTGTGTCTCCTTAACTTTGAATCCATGGCTCAATTAAAATTCTAACCACTCTGATTATATTTGACTTGAAATTGGGATTATATTCCTTTTTTTTTCCCTATTACATTTTGTTCCTTTTTTTTTATAAGAACTCTAAAATTGTCTCTCAAAGATAAAAATAAGAAACTTTGGGAGAAACATAATTTATGATACCTTTTCAATACGAGTTTTTTGAATGGTGGGTCCCAACTTGTTATTTGGCTCAAGATCCACTTCATGGTCCCTTAACAACAGTAAAATTAACTATTTTTCTGTTAAACTTTTGATTCAGTGAGTGGTGTGTGTGTGTATTTGTGCACAGGGCTACATGAAAACTATTGTCTTACCCTATTAAGTATCAGACAAAACTAGTCTAAATATAAAAGATATAGGGATCACATTAATCTAACCATGGCAACAAACACATTTATAAAAACATGTCTTAACTTTCCTGAAATACTTTGTTCACAGCAGATATTAACTACCATAAATAAAACCCAGAGAGCCTCTTGTCCTTGATGCCATACTACTGTTGGCTGATTGTGACCACAGCTGAGCCCTGGAGGGTGGCTTTAGAGGACAGGAATTCGCTTTAGCCAGTGAGTTCTCTTGTCTCAGAAACCTCCCCTTTTCAAAGTCATAATTACTTTCTGAATATAGTGAATGCACTGTAATATACTATTTTGCCAAGTTTTTTTTTTTTCTTTCTTGAGCTGGATCAAGATTGTCCTATAAATACAACAAAGCTGTTATTAAGGGGAAAATACATATTGTAGGCAACTCCACTCTTCTAATACCTTTTCATTGTTTACTTGCTAAATTCTGTGTCTCATAACACAATTCCTCTCAAAAATATTGATTATAGCTCTTCTATGAAGCCTTCTTCTAACACTGAAAAACAATAATGTTCCTCCCTCTTTTACCATAAAAATGTAAGCTACTATGTTCACTGGATACAGATGTTTGCATTCTACTCAAAAAAATATTTAAAATCCCATCTTTGGGTTGGGGTTGTAGTTCAAGGATAGAGCTTTTGCTCAGCATGTGTGATGCCTTGGTTTGATCCCAGCACCACAAAAACAAAAACAACACTCCACCTGAACTCCTGTCCTTGGTATTCACTTTTTCTCCTTTAACTTACTTACCTGCTACAGAGGCTAGGGATCATCTGTTAATTAATCTCCTAGGTGTTTTATACAGAGTTTTAAAAAACAGTTCTTTAAAGTGCATGTAATGATCAGCCTATTTAAGAGATTCACCATTCTCTCTCAACACTACATATATTTAATTTCCTCAGTGACATTTCTCATCTTTTTCTAGGTTGGATTTCATGGAACCTGTACGTTATTACCTCAGAGAGACACTTGCACAAATCCAAACATTAGAAGTGAATACTTGTTCTCTTTCCCTTTCTGCTTCCTCTCAAACATCCAAATTATGCCCCCCTTGTTGAAGGGCCAAAATAGTAGTGCCTTTGAGTGTCTTTCTCTTAGGAGCATTTTCTATTGCTTTTTCTGCAAGTCTAGAGAGACAAATGTTCTCTTAATGACTTGGCTGCCTGGGTTGTTTCTATCAATGGCTTTTCTGCCCTTCACATTCTCAAAAACCAATCCCAATGGGCAGCTCTGCTTAAGCAGTGCCCTTCTTTTTTTGAGGGGGGCACCGGGGATCAAACTCAGGACCTTGAGCTTGTGAATTAGGCCCGGTGTCACTGAGCTAAATACCCAGCCCTAAGGACTGCCCTTCTGTTGGGATTGGGATACTCCGGAGCACAGTGTAGAGTCCGCAGGTATATGCCTCCCTTGGGGTGAGCTTAGGTACTCTGTGAGTAACTAAAAATGTGTCTTGCTCTCCAAACCGCCTCTTTCTGTCCTCATTTCTGTATCCCATCTATTTCCAATTTTTCTCAAGTCTGTTCCCTATGTCTCTGAGGCTCTGTGCCTGTGTTTTGGCCCAGCATCAGACCTTTGCTGGCCTGTCTTTCTCATGTGACTCTTCCTCTCCTGCATTGTGATTGAGATCTAAAAAAAATAAATCTAGAGTAATATACTAATGACCCCAAGTGGTGTATCATATTTGCATCTGTATAAAGGTTGTTCTGGAGATTGAATATTGGGGAATTTTTGCAATCTGAAAACATAAATCTAAGTTTTTATTAGGAATGTGCTTTTAGCCTTTCATTTTTACCTTTTTTCCCCCATGGATTCCACATTTTTATAACACTTTAATATTTCTAAGTGGATGAATATGTGATCATTTAAATTCCAAATTACAAAAGGAATCAATATATTATGCATACAGCTAAATAAAGAAATTAGATTTTGATATAATTAATCTGTTAAACTGTTGTGTTCAATCAAAACAAGCGAGTCAGTTAAAAAAGGGACTGCATTCTTTTCTTGGTTTACACAAACATACTCTCTTAAACAGAACCACCAAGGGAAGTCTCTTTCAGAGAGTGACATAGAACACCAGTTTATTTTTATGTATGTATTCTTTTAATGACTGAGCTGTTAGAGACTGAGAAACTCTATTGTCTCCCTGTACACTTTGGTTCTCATTCTCAGAGTCAGAAGGGACCAGTTTAGTTATACTCTGCTTTATTTCATAAGTTACTTAATGCTGTAGATTTCTTAATACACCTTGGAAGTACAAGACACAAAGAATAGAAAGAATAATAAGTAATGTCTACTGTCAAAATAAAAAGCAATGTCTGCCGTCAGGGAGTTGCCCTTAAGCAAATGAAACAGACGGAAGGCGATAAGGAAAACTCTTTGTACTCTGAAAACCCTCCATATTCTTTTGTCTTTAAACCAGGTACCATTTCTGTCAACACACTGCGTACACCCTATACAGCCCCTGGTGAGAGTGAGATTCTCGACCTGGATGATGAGCTGTACCTGGGAGGCCTGCCAGAAAATAAGGCTGGCCTCGTCTTCCCCACCGAGGTGTGGACTGCTCTGCTCAACTATGGCTACGTGGGCTGCATCCGGGATCTGTTCATTGATGGCCAGAGCAAAGACATCCGGCAAATGGCTGAAGTTCAAAGTACTGCTGGAGTGAAGCCCTCCTGTTCCAGGGAAACAGCAAAACCGTGCCTTAGCAATCCTTGCAAAAATAATGGCATGTGCAGGGATGGGTGGAACAGATATGTCTGTGATTGTTCTGGAACAGGCTACCTTGGCAGGTCCTGTGAGAGAGGTAGGATTTCAAAACATCGCACCAATTCCTTTAGATGAAATGTATATTAAATGCTGGCTTCAGACAAGCTGATTATTGACACGTTTACTGAAGCAAACTCTGTGAGCTGAATCCTATACTGGACATAGATTACTGATAAGTCTTTAGTGATTTTCAAAGGGCCTGGCTTTGTGAAGGCAGGGCTCTTAAGTATATTGCAGGGATAGACATGTGCATCTTCACTCACATAGGTCATGAGCCTAGGATGTATACAGCAGTTAACTGCTGTCTCTTTTGCCCAGTTTTTAACTTCACGATGGAAGACACTCAAAAAAGTCAAGCATTAGCCATACTTCTGACCTCCAGTGCTAATATCTGTGGCTAATTAATAGCAGTTAAGGCAAGATAAGCTGTAACTTGCAACTTCCCTGACCCTATTAGGTAAGATTTAAGCTAGCCCACTCATTTTGACTCGTCAACTTTCCCAAGGAGCAGTATTCTCACTGAAAAGCTGACTTTAAAGCTTTCAAATTGTTTTAACATTTCAGAATGCTATCTTAATTTCAAAGGCACTTACCTTTGGCTAGGAACTAACCAGTTGCAGAAGACTCATTACTTATGTATTTTAAGACAATAGCTGTATATGTTGCATTTCTGAGCAGGTTCCTCTGTCTTCTTCTCTTAGGAGGAGATAAAGCTACATTTTTTTCATTTTTTTCTTAGAAGGATAGCAAAACGGGATAAAGGAAGACTAAAGTGTGACAGCTGTCACTAGCTGATCTGCAGAGCAGGCTCACAGAAGAAACAGCAGAACAAATGGTTCCAGGCATGTCCTTCCATCGACCCAGTCTTTCAGATAAATGCTTTAGTCACTGTCCATTGTCACTTATTTTCTACAACAGAACTGAAAATCAATATGAAGAAATATTGATAAGTCGTTCCATTGTCCTCTCTTGGTACAAATAGCATTGCTCTATTAGATTTTTGATCTAAAAGTACCTGGCCTCTTATTGTTAAGCCATGCCTTTAGTTATTTGCTTTCTTTCATTCTTGAAATAGTTCCACTGATTTATCCTGAAACTTCCTAGATAAAAAGTATTTTGCAAAACCCCAAATTAAAATGTGATTTTGATTTTTTTATGTTAAAGAATAGGTACATCAGCTTGCAATCCTATTTCTAAAATTAATAACTATAAATAATTACTAATAACAAATCAATAATAAATAGTAGATTCAATATCCTACCAAAATGCTGTCATTATTCATTGTCATATAAAGGCTAATAAAGCTAGGTCAATAGATGGGCAAGTATTTTATCACATAGACATACTAATTCTCCTTATGATAGTACCTAATTATAACTCCTGTCGTCATCAGAGCTTAGCTCTTTCTATGTAGTTTGGTTTGTGTGATTATATTCTTTTATGAAGAATAAATAAAAAAATGTTCTTCCCCATTTCCTTCCTATTTTTAGTTTGTCTAGTTCTTTTGGAAATTTGTCAAAAGGGAGGAAAAAAATGACAATGCTGGCAAAAGGTACAATATAGTTAGGCATAATAGGAGATTATTGCACCTGCAAGAATTAAAGTTTTGTTTTAATTTTCATCGCTCAGAAACCTTCCAGTTATTCTGAAACCTCCTCCTTAAGCACAACTACAGAAGAGTAGCTCAACTGTCACATGAATTACGAAAGCTTTCAGTTTCATATGCATGGTGTACCACCCTGTGGCTATATTCAGCTACTACATATAGCAAAAATAAAAATGGAAATTGTAGAACTTTCTGAGCCAGAATGAGGGGAGGGGAATATTTATATATTGCAATAATTAATATTGCATAATTAGAAGGAAGGTGGGAAGTATATGTAAATTTTTAATGAGAATTTAATAGCAAACTTCATCCCTAAGAATATATGTTAATAATTTTTATCACATGAACACCTAGACATTTCTGTGGGTTTGTCTCCATGTTGGATATTTATTAGGGTGAAATGGTTGTTTTTTTGTGTGTATCCAGTTTTTCCTTGGAACTACACCAGCATATTGTGAGAAATCCTTTTTTTTTAGAATTAATTGTCTCAGATTATGGTGCTTCCTGAGAGTAAGGGAAATGTGGAGAGGTTGTCATGATCAGAATCACAAAGTTTGGATTCTGTCCCCTTTCCAGCGATTCCCTAGTTCATCAGACATAAGATCAAGCTTACACCTCTGAGTTCCCAATTTAAGAGAGGGTTTTTCCAGCACTTCCTCTCTGGATACATTATCATCACATAAGGCCATCAACCTCACAGACTCCAGTGAAACTCTTGAAATAAAAATAAATTAAAATCCAACATTTTTAAAGTTTCTGTATTGTAACTGTTGAACAATATTTTGTAACTTCTGGAGATAATTATTCAAAGTAATTTAAAAGTATGCTAATGTCCTTAGACACTGCAACTGGGAGAAAGGTGGTATAGTTACAGGAAATTTTCATCCCACCTTAAGAAGGCAAAAAGTTGGGCCCTGGGATTTAGCTCAGCGGTTCGGTGGCCTGCCTTGCAAGCGCAAGGACCCAAGTTTGATTCCCTCCCCAGTACCCCCCAAAAAAAAGAAGGCAAAAAGTTTAGAAGAAAAAAACAAAACATTTATAAACGAAGTCAAATACTGTTTTCTTCTATGTATATCGACTATAAGAAGGAATAATTTGTATAACAATTTAATCTCAGTAATATGTAAAGTAAAAGCTTTTTTGTAATCAGAGGTCTACTTTATACTTGTTTGTTAAAATTCTAGCAGATGGAGGGACAGATGTCAGAGCAATATAATTTGGCTCCCTGTCTGATTCTCATCGTTGATCATAATATGTGACTGCCTTTCGGCAAAACCAAGACAGGTGTACACTTTAGACCACAACAAGGAATGATACAGAAAAGCAAATTTATCCAACGTAATGACAAAGGAGAAGAAGATATAGAAGACAAAGTTCAAACTGTTCTTCCTCACTGGGAAGCATTGTACTAGAATTAGCCTTTTAAAAGACTCTTTTTACATTCTAAAGGATAAAATGATTTTATACTGCTAAAGGATGTTGCCAAGTAGCATCACCTTCAGATGTCAGAATGTTGTCTCATGTCTGTTTGGCAACGCGAGACTACAACCTTGTGCATTTTTCATTTCTTGTCTAATTAAACATTAACTCTAATTATGAAGAATCGTTCAGGCTTTCAGTTCTCGTTTATCAGCAAGTTATTTTCACATTGAGAATTGTTCAAAGTGGCACTGGGGGCACTGGAGTTTTACTACTTTATTATGTGATTTCATTCATGCAGCATTTTGGAGAATGTTAATGTCCAGTGATCCTGATTACTTCCCTTCTCTGGATTGTATTTCATAATGTATTTATGATTGATTGTCAAACAACTGTATTTTTAAAATGATATGTCCCCTGCTATAGTTTTCAAATTAAGAGTCATGTCACAGAAGAGTATACAGTTGTTTTATAAATAGGAGCATAGAATAGTAAAATAATTGTACAGATTAATAACTAGGAGAAAGCTAACAATGTTTTCTGATTCCAAAGTAATCAGGCATTCCATAATGGCTTCTTAACTTTTAAATTGAGGTATTTGATACTTTATAGATTGGATTGAGTGTAGGGCAACAAAAACGCAAGGTCAATTTCATTTAAAGTCGTGCAAAAAACTTTTTTTTCATGAGTTTGCTATAATTTTGTAATCGTATTTTAATTATTTGTTGAGCAACTACTACTTGGTCACCCACACTGACCTCTGTCATTTTGATATTGCTGTACTTGGAAATCTTCTCATCTAATTGAAACTTCTTATCTAATTGGAAAAGCCAGTGCCACCATAGAGAATCCCTGTATTTTAAGATCATATTTTATTTTATTATGTATTTATTTATGTATGTATGTATTTATTTATTTATTTTGGTATGGGGGGGATTGAACTCGGGTCCTTGAGCTTGCAAGGCAGGCCACCGAACTGCTGAGCTAAATCCCCGGCCCACATATTTTATTTTTTCAGTGGCTAGGTCAGATAGCTTTCTAGTCTGCCTGTGCAGCCTAGTTATCTCCTTCAAAAATAAATTTTGATCACATATATCAATGAATTCAGTTCCTTTTGCTGTAAATAAAGCTTTGTATTCTAGTTCAGATAAGGTCTTTCACATACTTTAGTGTCATGTATGATGGATAATTCATTCAATTCTTACAGTGTCTCTGCTATGTGTCTGGCCTGTTTGGGACACTGGAGCATTAGCTAGGCATAGAGAAAAGGTTATGGGGGACTGGTCTGTGGGTCCAGGCCAGTGCATTCTGAAGGGTGAATAGAGATTACTGCCTGCAAGCGATAAGAAGTGGGGATATTAAAAAATGAAGTGGTAAATAGATGAGAGTAACTCTAAAGGGGAGCAGGCCTCTCTGGAGTAACATGTGACAAGAGACCTTGAGTGCAGGAAGAGCCCACCAGTTGAAGACCACTAGATGAGACCCTAGGACTGCAGATATTTTCATGAGCAATGGGGTTGTGTAGGTGGAGCTTGCCAGGTGAGGGGGTGATGCTAAATGCTAGAGCCAGAGAGAGAGAGACCACGGCCAGTACTGTACACAGTGGCATATGGACCAGTTAGAAGGAGTACAGATTTTGTTCTGATTGCAAAACCACAACTCTAGAATATAGTCTTAATAAAGAGGACAGTTGTACCAGTAAAGTTAATGCTATGCCAAGATAGTAAAACTCCCCTAGTTAATATTAACTCGAGATAGTTTTTTCTTGTTAAATGGCTCTCTGAGTTAGCAGAAACAGTAAGAGTACAAAACAACTCGTACTTGTTTTGCAGTATGGCAATGCCATATGGAGCTCAGCTCTGAGAGGGACTGTCCCTTACAGTACTTTGCCATACACAGCCTTTGCTACTTGTTTCTTTATTTCATGTAATATTAGGCACCCCACTGTTTCTGTCTACCTCAGATAATCTCACTCACGCACGCCCTCAGTCCCACTGTCTTCCTCCAGTACAACCAAGGTACAGAGTTAAGTGAGGTTTTCATGATATTTGTAGGACACCAGGGTTGTGCTTAGGGATAATGTTTTAAGTTACTCCTTACCTGTAAATGAACCATGAGATAAAGTTACAGTTTGTGTTTTTTTAAAGACATTGACTAGTTAAAGCTAGTGGCTCAGAAGAAGTATCTTCCCTTGTTTTGCAAAATACAATTTTTCTTTTTGAACATCAGCTTTGGTAAAGTGATGAACTAGTTCATGTGTGTTTAAGTCATAACAGTAATTCTTTCATTGTTGTGGCTGCTTTTAAAGGTAGAGGTTATGAATAAATTATAGCAATAGTTTCTTTTGGCACTGTGGTTTTACTGACAGCACACTGAGGATCACAAGGTTGAGTCAAACACTAAGATATTAGAACAAAATTTGTAGTCCTTTTAATTGACCTAGGTGGCACGGTAGATGGTCCTGGCCTTGGTCTTTCTCTCTGGCAAAAAAATAAAATAAATAAATAAATAAATAAATAAATAAATAAATAGGGTTCAGGGCAAAGCTCCTGTGTTTAATTCTCAAAGAATAGTGAGGAGAAGAGGGAAAGAATGGGTAGGAAGAGGAGAAAAATACATACCTGCTATTTATAAGGGAAATATACATGCACTATGCTTATGATCCAACATGGTAAATGCTACAGATGGAAAGTGGGGACAAACAGGTGTGTTCATACTTTACAGAGGATCTTTGCTTTCCCTTGAAAATGTCTTATTTTAAGCAGATGAGCTGATTTTATAGTGTTGTGTTCTAGATAGCCTTTAACAGATTGCCCCTTTCCAAGTATAATTGCTCTCAACTGACCCAGAGCTTAGGATTTGCATTTCCTTTCTGCAGAGGCAACAGTGTTGAGCTACGACGGGAGCATGTTTATGAAGATCCAGCTGCCGGTGGTGATGCACACAGAGGCCGAGGACGTGTCCTTGCGGTTCCGGTCTCAGCGCGCCTATGGCATTCTGATGGCCACCACGTCAAGGGACTCCGCGGACACGCTGCGGCTGGAGCTGGACGCAGGCCGCGTGAAACTGACGGTCAACCTAGGTAACCACCTGCCTTCCGCCATTCAACTAACACCTCGCAGTTTCAGTTTTGCTTGCAAACATTGATCAAGTAGCCTGTTGGCCATGCGAAGTTAAAACACTTAATGATCCTATTTCCATCCTTTATCTTAATTTAGGTTTTTCGGGGAGGGGCATCTTTTTGTTTTTGTTATGTTTAACATGACTGAACTGCTTTGTGGTTCGACCACTGAAGGTTGTTCAAAGTGAAGCCATAACTACCAGTGAGCTGAGCTGAAAATACGTACTGGCCTCAAACGGAATTTCCTGATGTATTTGTTCATTTTCTGATTGGTTATAAGTGATATCCTTGCAGATAAATAAAAACCTAACTAATTTTACTTAGATGATATCCATATAAAATTTCAAATTTCAGCTATGCTATCCACATTAGCTGTTGATTTTACTCTCTCACGGGCTTCTCCTTTGAATAGTCACCTTTCTGGTCCTTCATCCTTTCTGTTTTGAAGTACTGTGTGCTATCAAACAGCGATCCACAACCCTTCAATGCCCAAAGTCTGCGACCCTCAGCAAACAGCCATGAGAACACTAAGGACACAGTCTCTCCTACAGAAAGATAATGCTTTCCTGTTTATGTGCACCATTAGGAAGCTGTCACTACAGTAAAACCTCACCAACCTGGATGAATTTGAGGGGAGAGTCAGGCTGAGCAGAGAAAAAAATCAGACTGATAGATTCTTAAAGTTTAAGCCGTTTTGTTCTCCATTACATTCAAAACCACAAACTAATAGCTGAGAAAATCTTGTTGAGGAAAGGGCTCACTAGGCTGATTTTAATTCATGGATAAGAATTGCCCTTATTTATCACTTGGTTTCATGCAAATTTGTGTTTCCAGCTCAGAGTGAAGTATTTGAAATCAGTTTTCTCTGTGAACTTGTCATTTCAAAACCTTGTTTTAATTTGAAAGGAAGAAAACTTCTCAGGAGATCTCAGTTCATACCAAATGAAGATTTAATATTCTGCCCAATAAGTTTCAATATGACAATTCACTCCAAATAGAAGGAGTAAAATGAATGAGGTTTTACTGTATTTTGCAAAATACACATAGAAATGAGTCAACAGAGGAAGAAAGATAAAATATGAATCTACATAGATTTAGAAAAGACTAGAAAGATATGGCACCCCTACCTATATTTTCAAATTGTGCTGGGCAGAATGGTAACTCATAAAATAAAAATTAACCCATTGGTAGGCTATTGCATGTAATTACATTCAATTAAGTTAAAAAATAAATTGGTTTTATTTTTAAAAACTTATTTGACAGTGCTCTCATTCACAGTCCTGTTAGATTTCCCTCTAGTGACAACGATAGGTTGCTACAAGCTAGTCAAAATAAATTGCCTAATCATAGTAAAGAGGCTGCTGGTCAAAGTAGAAAACACTCCTGGGAATTTTTCATCAGCAAAGCATTCTGTAGAAAGAGTTGTGTAGCTGCTGGTCCTTGGCTGCTTGCAACCACTTTTCTGATGCGGTTGACGACACATGACAAACTCAGCTATATGGAAACAGAATCTAGGTTTATATTTTTCATGTTCCCCAAAGGCATTAAAACCAAAGCCAACAAATGTATGTATATGTATGTATGTATGTATATATATATATATGTGTGTGTGTGTGTGTGTGTATATATATATATAACACACTCCACATAGTTCTTTCAAGATGGCCACTATAATCACAATCTGTGTTATCCACATCAGACATTCTATTCTTATAGTATCCGCCTTCATAAAATAAGAAAGGGCAAATTCATTCACAACACTTACTGCATAGAGATAACACTGTAGCTACGAAGAGAGGAGTGGGCTTGTGTGCCCAGAGAATTACTCTGTAGAACGCATACAGTTGTTTCTTTCCTCCTGCAATTAATAGAAGATGTAGAATATGCAGCTAACATCTGGCTGTTATTGTATTGTATCCAGGAAAGTGAAATTTAAAAACAAGCAGACAAACAAGCAAAAAACATCGAGTGAGACGAGAATACTTTTAAATTGCTCTCCATTTGACCCCTGCAATTCTGAAGGATTCTGTTGGCCTTTGTGGGATCTTAGATTCCGGAGGTCCAAGATGTCTGAGCCTAGCTGAGCTTGCACTATACCCCATTGTGACGGAGCACTTTTTAATTTTGCTGAAAATGATGATATGTTCTTTCACAGATGGGGAGAAAGTTGCAGCCAGTCTAAGTCAAGCATCTTTGACAGTTAACTACTCTTTATGCACTTAGATTTGTCACCATGTAGCTTTGTTTGAATTGGCCATTTTTTTGAAACATTCTCTTATTGTTTCCAGTGGTGCAGTTTTATCACAATAAATCTGGGTTCTAGAAGTATGTAAAGAATAATGATATGGAGTGGCCATATTTGCATGTGTCTGTCCCCGGAAGGGTGGACTGTGATTTTATTGGATGTCTGCAGCTATTACCTTGAAGGATAAATTTTCATTTTTCATCTATTCTTCCCCATCTAGATTGTATCAGGATTAACTGTAATTCCAGTAAGTGCCTATTCAAAATTTTTAAAATGTTATTCCTCCATTACGATGTAAACTAGTCAAGAAAAAGAAAAGAGAGCAGAGAAATGTGTTTAGAAAATTCATGACCTCACCTTTGAAGTATACCAGTCCATCATCTAGGTTGTAAAAATTCATTTTGAAATCTGTACAACTGAAGACTTTCCCACTGCAGTTCCTATTTCTTTGTGGGAAGAGAGGCTCATAAAAGAAGGGGCAAACACTTTTACAGACCTGCAGATACTACAAATGGCCTATGTATGTATGTATGTATGTATGTATTTTTCCAGATCTTGGCCTCTTATAGTTTACTTCAAAACCTATTAAGAGAAAATACTATGGGTTTTATTTCCTTCTATTTTTATCACATAACTCAAATATGGAAAACAAATATTTAAATTTTCTCATGTTGAGAATTACTATAAAATCCTTCTAAACTCAAAGTTTTATATATCAGATTGTTTTTCTACATTATAGATTATTGATCTAAAGCGTTTGTCTTTGACAACTAAGACTATTTACATAATGAATTTTTACATCCTAATCATATATTTGAAAACATGACCAATACCCTTCAAATCTGTGATATGCATGCCAATTGATCAGTCTGAAAAGATGCATGGACTGAGTTTTGTTGGAATTTGGATTAGAGATTTGAAAAGATATGAGGACTGTGGTTTTATTTTGAGTTGTTGTATTACCTGCAAGGCAGATTCATTTTGTGTTTTTACATCAATGTTTAGGTTTCTCTTTTCCAGGTTTTGCTGGGCCACATAAAGGAATCTCCTCCAATGAGCACAAAGTCATTAGCTATTTAATAAAACAGTTCTAACAAACTTCTAACTGACCCATATTAGTAAAATATTGTTCTATATGCTTGGAAGAATTCTCAATGTAAGTTGATGGAGTTAATTTCTTTAACTTTTGGTGATGCATCCAAACAGCAATAATTCATCCTTTGAGGAAGAAATGATTGTCTGAAAATTGAGAAGAAAGATTTTTTTTTCTGGTAAAATAATACATTATCATATTTCTTCTCATATAGCTCATATTTGTATTAATGCATTTTAGTATTTTTAAAATAGCATAAAAGTAAGTTTCTCTAATCACAGCTATAAAATGATAACTGAACCATGACATTAAAATTTAATTATAAGCTGCCACATGCCAGACATTAAAAGAAAATCTCAAATAGGATTTCTACCAGTAAATTCTTAAAGCTCCCAAAATGGAATTTTTCAGTTCTCTTCCCAGCCTTCTCTCTTCTTTCCTTTCAAAAAGGAACTCACATTTTATAAATCTGATCAATGGTTCAGCTCTGGGACAATCACACTGGCAAAGTGGCAACATCATCCCAACATCATCTCCCCAGTCCAAGTAGACATTTTCCTGATGTCTTCTGAATCTTAGAAAGCCTTTCTGGGGATACTACCATCTTATATCTTCTTTTATTTTATTTCTGTTAAGCAAACAATAAACCATAGGCCTTCAAATTTATGAGAAATATCTATGTAAGTTCTAACAATGAGTAGAATTAACCAAATCAAATGTGATTCTCTGTTGTTTAGCTACGTCCGTGAGTTTTTAAAAATATATATTTCTAGTAAAATTACGTTGTTAGTCTTGTGATCTCATTTGGCTACAGTCATGAGATTCTGTTATTAAAGGTAGTCTTTTTTCCTCCTCTGGATATTTCAAAGAATAATAATTTTGAAAGCAAAGATTTTCCCTGGTTAGTGAATTTTCCCCTCTTTAAAGAGAATTTCGTACATTTGAATCACTTGGAGTAAATGAACGATTGTGAGCTTTCTGTGTACACTGGGACGGGACTGCAAATGCCTTAACTTGACCACAGTCACTGGAAAGCACTATCAATGAGCATGTAATGCTTCCATTGTCTTTTGAATTTGTTTCATTTGGGGAACAGCAGGCAAAATGTAGTTGGAAATTCAAATTTAATTTAAGAAGAAAGACTCAACTTTGAGAAAATGTAAGGATTGGCATATCAAATAACACAGACCTAACTCATAGTGATTGAATGAAAAAAGATTTCCACCTGGAATTCAGTTATTACCAGTAAAATTAAAAATATCTGTATCTCAGTCTAACTCGTATTTTAATGAAAGGCTGATTGATTATATGCATTCACTGTATCTCATGGGTTTGTCTGAAATGAGATTAGTGTACATTTATTATTCAATGTGATTAGTGTATCTTTATCATAGGCATATAACAGTATTATCTCAGAATTGCACCACAGGTATAATATCTACTGTATTTTGTGAGATTAATATGTAATACTTAAACTGATATCTTTTAAGAAAAATGTCAATGGAAATATGCAAACCATAACATAAATGATTATCTTACATTGAAAATTAGTGTTAAACTAAACTATTGTTGGAATGGAAATCTTAAATTTCCCCGTAGTTACTAAGAATTGCTCCACAGATTTCTATAGTCACCTTCTGCTTTCCCACCCTCCCTCCACCAAGCTTACCATATCTGTACTTGATGTGGGAAAAGAAAATACAGGTAGCATCACATTTTTCCAATCTTTGATATTGAAGAATGGGTGAAGAGGGAAGAGAGCCTGGCTGTGTTCACTCAAACCTACAGGTCTGTAACAGGTGACTGGTGCATTTTCTCCTCACCCACAGCTGAGTCCGTAGTTCAGAGGCAGAAACTGAACCCACCGCAGACCAGCAAGGGCATGGTCTTTTGTGAGATTCCTGAGAAAAGGCAGATTTGAATTCCATGAGTTATTTCTGTGATATCCCTCTTTCTACCATTTTTCCCCCATAGGGGAAAGGCTGCAAAGAGGTTTTAAGCAAAAGAAAGGAGCCTCTTTTCATTTAGATGGAAGATTATTTTCATGTGTGGATATGGTATTTTTTTTTTTTATAAAGAGCCATCTCTGTGAATTGTGGCCACCTTAGTGTCATAATGAATGACTTGATCTTTCTGATTACAAACAAGGTGCCTAGGCGCTCAGCGTCCCTAGTTTATTGATACATATTAATATATAAATCCTAAAATACTTTTTTTTGCTGCAATTGGGAAGTAGATTTAGACCAGTTTTTGAAAATCATAGATTAAGTGGGGGAGCATAGGGGCCTGCATTATTCATAGCTTTCTGTTCTGCTCTGTTCAGGATTGAGGGGAAGTGACTTAGATTACAATTTGCTCCCAGTCTCCTCCAATACTGAGAATAGGAAACTATCATGATTCAATAATTTTATATTGAAGTTGCTAAAAAAAAAACCATTATATTTTAATGCTGATAATTTCTTCTCTGAACAATAAAGGATATTTCACGTAGAAGAAAAGGACTTTACAGTCACATTGTGTTAGCATAAAGAAGAAAGATTGTTTGAATTTATAAAAAATTATAGACCACTTTACAAAAATCGTTATAAAAATCCATACTAACACAAAATACTAGCCAATATCGAAATGAAGACATGTCAGAACAAATAACAAAGTGCTTTTTCAACTAACACAGACATTGCATGAAAAGGTGAGTGACAGTCTCTTGCCTTGTCTATGGTATTAAATAACTTAATAAGTTTTTGTAAAAAAAAACTATAAATAATGCAGAATGAATTTTCTAATCCTTGTGAAATTTTCATAAATGAATTAGGAACAGGGTCTATACAGGACATGGTCACATTCTTCATTCATTGCGTTTGCTGAAGTACATAGCTTAATGTCTTGGGAACTCTTAAGATACCAAGGCAGTGGCAGTTTCCATAACTCCAAACAATACATCCAAGCTGATTCAGCTGTATGTTTCTGACTTTTTTTTCGCTCACAAATTGGCCATTGTAATGGGGTGTCACTTGATTAAATAGTCCCAAGATTTTCTTTCTTCTGGCAACCTTAAAAATCTTCAGTGTTGTAGTCTTTAAAGGTTTAAATACATTGAAATTTGAAGACTAAACTTGTTATTATTAAATATGTGAGTTATAATGATCATATAATTAAATACTTTCATTACATAGCAGACTTTGAAAGTCTTGTACACCTTTTGTCTTTATTTTTAATGTCTTTTTCTCCCCTAACTAATGAAGTAATTGCAGAATGTCCTTCTTGTCCACAGGAAGACTTGGGGCCATTTCTACATCCATATAAAATGGATTTTAATAAACTCATGATCTCTGAGGCTTGTTTTGCTTGCTTGCATTATTTGACTTTCTGTATGCTCTGTACAGTTGTCTCTTCTCCTGCCTGCCTACGTACTCTTCTACCGATTTCACTCTTCTTACTTTTCCATTTCCGAAGTTGTTTTTCTAATGCTCTTTTCTCTTACTTTTTTACAAGAATAAAAATATCTGTGGATTTAAAACATTATTTTAACAGAACTTCCAACTTCCCTCAAACTGACTTTAAGATACAGAAACAACAGAATTCCAGACAATAGTAATGGAGACAAAATGTCACAGGTTGAATTCAAATTCTTTTTGCTCTTCAGTGCTCAAGCATTGGAGACAGAAGAAAATCTCAGGTCAAGTGTTTAACCTTATGCTTTACTTGGAGATAGATAAGAAACATTCGAGCAGTATGTTATTGGAAAACATGCTTTGATGGATGTCTGGGATGGATAATAAGATCTCTGTATTATCATTTTATTACCAGAATGAAAAGATCAACTGGATATTAGTTATCACCAATTTTTCTGTTTCGATAAAAATAGAAAGCAATAAAAGAATGCAAAATGTCAGCCTGTGGCACTTAAACCATATTAGATTGCTCTGATCAGGCTGCTGCTTAGCAAGCTACTTAAACAGATAAGAGGAGATTTCTCGGCTGGCACTTGTCAACTTGAGGCACATTTTCTGTTCTGAGCAGTCCTGCAGCACCCCAGGAGCAGGGACTGTAGAAGATGATCTTCAGTCTCTACCCCTGTGTTTCAGCCACTTGATCTATCCCCACCTTGCAGTGACTGGTGCTGTACACTTGGCCAGGATGGAAGCAGCTCAGGGAAAGAAGGGATATGAAAATATAAATATGGCAAGCAGGAGTTCTGTTTATTTTTGTTGATTTTAGTTGAAGGTACATAGGAAGGAAAAGATAGTTTCATAAATTATTTCTAGCAAAATTTAAGAGGAATTGAATATAAAATGCAGAGGGAGATAATAGGTTTCCAACAGATAACAAGTAGCTAAAATAGGTGAAGGGAACTGGACATGCCAAGGAGTCCTTAGAAAATTACCAAAATTGGAATGACATTTGAGGGAAATTTGAATTATTCACATTTAAATTTATGAAAATTATACACAGGAGTACAGGTTTTTTTTTTTTTTTTTGCATATTTGGTTGGCTGCATAGGTCCGTAATAATAATTTG
>NW_022900914.1:28747521-28790639 GCF_012274545.1 Fukomys damarensis | reverse complement strand
TTTTTTTTTTTTTTTTGCATATTTGGTTGGCTGCATAGGTCCGTAAAATAATAATGTGCAGACTTAAAAAGCAGATCACTTTTGGTCTACTTTTATCAATCTAGTAGTCACTTTTATGCAGATGTAAAATGTCACGGCACTCTAGAAGATTATCATTTTGTGCAGGTTAAGACTTTGTATTGAAACCAAACTCAGTTATGTATTCACTAAAGCATTTTGTTATTGTTAATGCAAACTGTTGTGCTGAAAGTAATGCAGAACTCCACATCAGAGTTGACTAAAACCACCAAATTAACTTTCATTGTTAATTGAGTAATGGTGAACCAGAAACAGTCCCCAAACTGCAACCCAGAACTCACTTACTTATCACACTATGCCCACATTGCAGTGAAACCTGAACACTGACGTTTTAGTTTAGAAAAAAACAACTGTTATCTGATACTTGACGGCTGGGGTGACTTGGCTCTCCTGCCCACAGAGAGAGCTCTGCTTGCCCACTGTGGCAGGGGGTGCCATAGTTTTGTCACCACTGGCATGAATTGACAGAAAACCTGGAGAGTTTCAGAAGAAACATTTTTTAGCTTGATACTTATTGTTATTAGTATCTATGAGAGGGGAGTTGTCTTTTATGTACCACATGTATAAGGCCACGATATGTTGGTCAGATATTTTTCTTTGTGGTTAAAAAGAGCTGCATTCTTCACATTCACTATGCTCATTGTATTGTGCTCTTTCTTTTTCTTTTATTTCTTTCCTGCCCATTTACTTCTTTCTGTGAGGAGGTGGAATTTTATCCTATTATCACATATCAAGATAATCAAAAGTAAAAATTGAATCAAAAGCTTCTTGGCATTAATAAGATTTTTTTCTTTTGTATTAAGCCTTTCTCATTATGAACTCTATGATTTGAATTTCATTAGCTTAAAAGAAAACAATACTTTTCTTGTATTTCAAGTGTTTGGTCTTTTTACTTCTGTGCCTCTAAGGATTCAACTTCATAGAGGATTAACTTCACAGTTTCAAAAAGACTAACCGGAATTCAAGTACTTATATTTAAAACAGCCTCTAATCCCTAGGATAGCATTAATGTTCAGCAATGATCTAAAGAGTCTGCCAAATCACTCATTTTCACTAGTGTTGACAAGTATGGAGTAAAACTTTTCCTACAGTTTCAGCATTTCCAATTTTGATATTAATAATTTTAAACATATTGATTCATTACATATGAGAGGATATGAAAACAAATATGGCCATAGGCTTCAATTGTGAATTTGCTTCTTCCTGAAGAAGATGCATAATTTAAAAGGTGATGGCTTTCTCTGCTTAAATGCATGGAAGACCTTGTAAATGTAAGCAGTCCAGTTTGACTTCTCAGTATAGGGACGTACATAGTCTTTACTAAGGTACCATGGTTTCAGATGCAGAACATGAAAATTTTGAAGATCTTTAAGTTGGACCAATGATTTTTTTAAAAGTCTTTGATTTAGATAAACAATGATTTTCTCATTTGATTATTTATAAGCAAATATAAACAAACATTAACTTACATGCATATGTTTCAGAAAAGTACTAGGGTTTGTCTTTAAGTTTTTCTAAGTTTTAGAGTATTGTTTTATGACAACAAAACTCATTTACTTCCCAGTAACTTGAAAGCCATGCTGTTCAAGCAAATTTTACATCAAATTACACTGCTACATACAAAGAGTTTATTAAGCCAATTGATAATTGGTGAGATAATAAGAGTATTTATAATACACTTAAGAGAATATACTTGAAATCGGCATTGCTAAGCATTCTTATTTGTTCACTTTTTAGAACATAGATAATTCTAAAGAACGTCAATGAACAATACCTGAGAATAACACTGTTTCTATGATATATTAATTCATACCATGTTAAATTCTTTCAAGATCAAATGAACACATAGTCATCCAGATTGTTTTAGTCAATAATTGTTTATTTCAAGGACATAAATTTCAAGGACATATATTATTTATAATAAAATTTCAGCCTTTACATAGATAGGTCTTAGGGATGTCAGCCTGAGTTCCAGAACAGGAAAATTGTCCAGCACAAAATCTTTCTCTAATGGCCAGGATATCCTCCGCCCCCATTTACATGCACTTCCCTCATCTCCTGTCACCTAAGATTCCCCTCAGTGTCTTACAGTCATTTCCTTATCCTCTGTTTTGTCTTCTGGTGGCCCTGCTGTGCCTCTCCTTTCTGTTAATTTGATTCTGCTTTGATGTACTTTCCCATGACTTCCACTTACTCCTGGTACTTTCGCTTCCTGGTTTCTGTTCACTGCTTTGCCTGTGCGTGTGATTTTGTTTGTTGCACTTGTAGTGGTTCTCCCACCAATTATTGAATTTATATAAGTTGTATACTTAAGCAAAAAGTACCCCCTAGTGGATTCATTACTTATCCTTGTCCTATTAAGTAGAGCTTTCAAATTAAGTCACTCACCAAATTTTAGTTTTTGTGGCAAATGACCACTGTTGATCTAAACACCTGTCCTTACAGAAAAGAGGCATGTGGTACACTCTCCTTAAAGGAATTGTAGCAGACACAGGCCTACTAAAAAAACTAATTTTCTCTAATTTATATGACTAAAATGTTTTCACTTTAGCCATAAAATACTCATGGGAATTACAATGTCATCAGTACATCACTGGCTAATATATGGTACATAAGCCAAAATCAGGGCTGGGGGGATTGCGTGGAACCTTCTGGAATTAGGAGATTGAAATGTTCACTGTACTCAGAACTCTTGTCCATTTCTTTCACTTGTTATCAATGAAAACAAAGAGCAAGATGGATAACAAATGCATTGTGAAAATCAATTCCCCACAGGTAAAGTAAGAAAGCCTAAAATTATTCAAATCGTTATTTTTATTGTGCCTATTTGTTACTGGATTATTTATTATTACTTGGTAATTGTGTCATTCATAAAATTATGTGAAATTTTCACCTTTCCATCATACTTCCCAGAGATCAATTTAAATATAGACTTGACATTTTTTATGCATAGTGCTACTGCTGTCAATTAAATTTCAAAGTCAATTGACTTTTTCTGTAAATAATTTAAACTTGCTTTAGAAACATACATGTAAGGTAAGAATTAACAATATCTCTTCACTTTTGCTTACAAAGTGTACAGGTTGTTAGTGAGATTCACTCATTTAATTATCAGATATGAGGCGAAATCAACCAACATTGAAATCATGGAATTTTCAGTGTAAATTTGCATGTACAGTTACAGAACCCTAAGGCAAAGGGGTTGTTTAAGCATGTAAAAATTAAAACTCAAACATTCTGGAATCAACATACTACAGTGGCATGATCAAAAATAGATATTACAGATTTTTCACAAATTATAAAAGATTCTAGTTTAATAAAATAAAAATGAATTTTTGGATAAAAGTATGTAAATGTCGACTTAAAATGCAGAGGTATTCCCCTAATACTTTGAAACAGGCAAACTGATAGAGTTAGAAAGTAGTAATGATTATACTAACATAAACAAAAGTACATTCAATAAGATAGAAGTACTGTGAAAGTTTTCACTGTAATGTCTATATATATAGATAAATATGATTTGTTGTTAATTGAACATTGATATATGTGCATTCAAATATTAGAGTTAGACCAATAGTAATAATACATATAATACACTTTTGTTTTTATAGTTAAATACATTTAATTTTAAGTAATAATGAAAGTAACAATAGATGAGATTAGAAGAGTAAAGAGTTTTGAAACTGACATATAGTATGAAATTCCTGGAATGTTTTAGTAGATTCTGTATTCATAAGTTGAGTTTTACCTGAAAATTCAGTTCAGTTAATCAACTAATAAATTTTACAGTCAAAAATAATATTTTGGTAATTGAGTAATTCTTTACACACTAATTAAGTAAAATTACTTTAGGAAATAGACATATCCAGCATCTAACTAGTTTTAAGTTATAAATTATGAAATTGATAAGAAATCACCAAAACAAAATTGCTTTCCTATATTTACAGCATTTTTTTTTCCTTTTTGCAGTTTACTATTGCAAAAGTGGTTAAAATTGCTCTGTTAAGTTACAGTTGAAACAGGGATGGGGATTTAGCTCAGTGATTCCGCTGCCTGCCTGGCAAGTGCCAGGTCCCAAGTTCGAAAAGATACAATTGAAACAAACATTATTTAGGATAAGCTAAGCTTACACTAAGCCATACATTTTAATATGATGTGCATATTTAAAATTTATTTACAGACTACATTTCTCAAAAATTCTGACCTTCAAAATAGTCACAATGAGTTTCTTTTAAAATATTGGTTCCAGGGCCAAGGATTTGGCTTGATGAGCACTGTGCCTGCCTTGCAAGTGTGAGGTTCTGAATTCAATCTCCAGTACCTCCCAAAATATATACATTTGTTCCAAAATCTTTCAAATGAAAGCTGATTTTTTAACACCTGTGAACAAAACCTATAACCTAAGTTAGATTAGACAAGCCATGCATGAGATATTTCCAGATGTTCTGTGCTAAGTCACCTCATTGGCTCTGTCCTAACACTTTAAGAATGTCAGCCAGAAGCCACATTTGGGTAACAAGCTGCAAGGAACCTCCACACACCGTCTTCTTGGTTGCATCAGGTTTTGTTTAAGGTTTAATTTCTAACTGTCAGTGCTCTATCTGGGAAACAACATTTTTAGAATAATTCTTGGCTAATAAGATGAACCATTCATGTCGTAAGATGTGGATCCAAAGAAAACTTCTGTATTTTTTCTATTTACTAAAATAAATGGTCAAATGGAATCTTAGCACTGTTGTTACTGACTAAAAGCCTAGTGAATAAGCCAAAGATGATGTAAAAAGTGAATTACTACTATCTGTTACTACAGTAGTAAAGTGAATATAAATGTCTTTTTCAATCATTTTATCATCTTTTGGAAAAAATTATTCCAATTTTTAGGTGACAGGTGAATGCATTATTATGTACTGTTTGTCTGTGGTCTTCATTTAAGCAATCATTGTAGAAGAAAAACAGTATCGAGTCAAGATACTCTTTAAAATGTTTTCCTCAAGAAAACATGTCTATAAAGTTTGTAATAAATACTCAAGAATTATTTTTAAGCATTATAAATTCCCAGTGAAAAGAAAAGAAGTAAAAACTAAAATCTTATCTAAGATAGGAACTTAAATTTAGTTTTTCTAATAGGTTTCTTATCTTTAGAAAAAGGTTTTACTGGACTCTCCCCCAAATAATAAAGGCAAGACAAATTTTGTGAATTTAGCATTATACTTAGTGATATTTAACTTATATTAATATGTCATGGAAAGTAAAACATAAAGTCAGTTTTTCTGAATTATCAAGAATATATATTACTCTTGACCTTGTGATAACAATAAATTGGAAAACTATTATAATAAATATTCAGACAATGACACATTTAATTAAATAGTCATTGCATTTGTGACTGTTATTTCATCACCTTTGTGAAGGTTGTGAGGTTGTCAATTTAAATATTTGCAAATATTCATATGGTTACTAGTACCTATGTGCATTTTAACTTTTTTCCTATACAGGTTGGATTGTGTAGGTATTAAAACACATTTAATTATTAATGTAACTCAATATAACCCTTTCTTACACTCTACACCAATGCTGAAAACATTTTCAGTTCATGATTATTTAAAAGTAAATTAATTCTTTGGTACTTCATTTTATTCCTGCTATTTATCCTTTTATGTGGTAAGCATTTCTTGGAAATGAACAGTTCTCCTTAAAATAAAATCACAGTCCAAATTTTTATACTTTCATTAGCTTTATTATAATATGCTTCTTCCTAAATTTGCCAGTTAAGTTAGATTAGATTTAAAAACAGCTACTTTAAAACACTTTTGTAGCAATGTATTTATTTAATTTGTGTTTATTTTTTACTGTGTTGTAAATATAACTATATTCTTGAAAGGTAAATTATGTTTCTTCACATGTATGTTTTTCACCTCAAAAATATTTATTATCCTGGTTTGTCATAAATGGGTACAATCAATATCAAATATATAGAGGCTTGATATTTCTTAGATGATTTAAACTTCATTTATTCATTTTCCTAGAGCCATGATATTTACCAGAAGTGGAACAGGAAGTGAAACACCCACAGTGCTGAAATGTATTATGTAAATATCATATAATTATTATGATTTAGGAAAATGGCAGAGGAGTCCCTGCAGGGCCTTTCCAAAAGTTCTCTAAGGTCAGCTTCTCCTGCAGACTAGATCCATGTTTTCTTATGCTCATTTAAATACTCATTAAGCCTTGAGTTCCCTCAGTTCTTAAACCAGTAATTTATTTGCATTTAGAAGGTTCTGACTGCTGCCCCAGGTCATTTTGCTCTCCAAGGCTATATTCTTAAGTTTATTTTCAAAGTAACTGAACAAAAAAGCTATGCAAATAATTATCTAGACAGCTGAGTCACCCAGTTTCTCCAAAAGTAGGATTTACCAGATTAAGTGCTTCTACATTAAAAACACAAGGACCGAGTAGTCTCTCTGTATTTATTAGTATTTCTCTGAATATGAAGACATTAAAATTTGATGGAATTAGTTTTCATTAACTGCTTATCATACTTTAATATCAACAGATACTTCCTCTACAATAAAAACATTTCACAAGAGTTAAAGAAATGGACCCATTCAATAAGTACTTTGTGAATGATTATTATGTTCAAGGTACTGAGTTTGAGAATGTAGAATTTTTTTCTAAGATTTTAAACTGTAAGGAGAAGAAATAATAATGACAGTACAATACTGGCAATCATGATTACTCTAATAGTTGGAGATTACCATGCATCAGATTTTGTTTTTAGTTATTATAATCCACTAGACCCATTTATATTGTGACTTTTTGGTATTACTAGCTTATTTTACAAATAAGAATAAAGAATGAGACACCAGGAATGTGGAAAGTTTTCTCAAGGTCATACAGCTAATAACTGTGGAGCTAGGATACAAACCTACCTGAATCCCTGCAACAAACCAAACTATGCACATTTTACATGTTTTTTTTTAAACAATGGATTTAAATAACAATCCAATCAAAGTGTGATTAGCATGTGACTATTTTTTCCAATAGGTTTTTAAAAGTTCATAAAGTAACTTTTTTTTTTTTTGGTTACTAGTGTTCATTTTTAAAAAGATGTCCACGTTTAGTATTTGGCTGTATATTATTTGCTCAAAGTACACTTGAATTGGGGAGGAGTAGTTCTAATATTTTTAGGGTTAAGAAATGTGTTTGCAGTTAGGGGTTATATAAATATTTCTTTGTAAAGAAGAGGCACGTAGCTCCCTATGTAGACATCCTAAGTGGTTTTCAAGGAAACATCCTTGGCTTAACTTAGAGCTTGAGGAGAAATAGAGAAGGAGAAAAGGAAGAAGTTACAAGGCTGGGTCTGTCATTCAACTTCTGGTTCCCTCTGGTTTGTCACCAATCGTGTCCATGGCTGGCACCAGGCCAGGCCAGCAAGAAAGACTGGGGACAGCTTCCCTGGCCCCCAGACAATATGCAAAAGGGACTCTATTCTGCCTCTTACATGGATAAATTAAGAGTTTTGACTGCACTTTCCTAAATTTAGAACTTACTAAAAGAAATTTTGAAAATAAACACAAGTGTATTCTAATCAGAAGTGGGTGGCTTCAAGAGCGTGTAACTCAAGGCAGTCACCCCCTGCCTGTGCTTTGCTTAATGCTCTGCTGTCACAATCTTGAGGTTCTTAGTTTTGAACCAAGGCCCCAGGTTTTCAGTTTGCCCTGGGCCTGCAGATTGTGTAGCTCATCATCATGTAAGGGGTGACTGAAAGAAGAATCTGGAAGTGTAGTTGACAGCTCTAAGTCCAATTTGCAGTTGAGTCTTTTTCTGATTCACGGGAGAAATTAAAAACAAGATTTCATTCCCAGGCCAATATGTAAAAATTGAGAAAGAGAAAGCTGAGGTCAGGTTATTTTTAAGTAATTATTTATTTAAAACCCGGAAAGGAGAACAAAGTCAAATGGTGGGCTCAGAGTTTCATACTTACAACCTGAGAGACTCAGCCTCCTGTCGTACAGATAGGAGGTGCCACCACCAAGGTCATGACTCAGGCATCCAGCAGTGGTTGCTCTTGCTCTGGGTATGAGAGCTTCTTTCTCTACCTAGCACGTCACATTGACAAGGCCTGTGTCCAGCTTCTTACAGAGTCCTGCCTACCACAACAGTCTCAGCCAACTGCTAAATAAAGTGTGGTAGTACCTGGAACGTTTATATAGATAGAAACTTGATTTTTATACACACCATCGCATAGGCAAACACACAGGCACACACAGATGTCAGGCTTTTAAATTAAGTATCCTACATTTGCATAAAAGGAAAAGAAACTGATATAGTCTAGCTTTTGTAAGTGAATGGACTTTCATAACTGATTTATGTCACTTAAACCCTTTAAAAATTGCTTTTAGTTCTTGTGATTATCCGCCTTTTAAAGGAAAAGTAACAGAAAAAGCAATCAAAATTAAGGATAGTTAGGAAAAATTAGGGTATGCTAGAATTAATGACAACAATGAATCTAATACTTGGGTTTCCTGATTCTGAACTATTTTCAATTTTTTTTTTAACACTCAGTGTAAAAGTTTATGGAAAAGGAGATTTTTTTTCAATCATTTGCTTATTTGTTTGTGTCTTATTTGGAAAGCTACTGTCCAAGGGCCAGTTGGCTGTTTTAACAGTTATATTGAGACACAGCACATCCATCTGGGCATGTATATTTTAGGTTCCTTTCACATTAAAGAGCAGAATTAAGTAACAGCAGTGGGACCACGTGACTTGCATCCAGTGCTGGTCCTTTACAGAAAGAGTGTCTTGGTGCCTCACGTACCAGGCGTGTTTCCTCCATCTCTGAGTTGCAGCACTCTCGATGCTGAGATCAGTGTTTGGCATAAAATGATTTTAAACTAAACAGAGGATAGGAGTCCCATGCAACCTAGGATAAATAATTACAATTAAGTGGGATAAACTTCAGACACAATATGAAATTTCAGTTTTAAAATATCATAATTCTTATATGTTATGGTGCTGCATTTTGTTTTTCTGTTGTGGTGCTGCATTTTTTTATTTTTTGTCTAATTCATTTCCTGGGTTCTGAATGCAGTTTAATGATCTAAAAAATTGAACATCTGTGTATAAATATAGAACTAATTTATATGTATTAGATGATTCTAGTATTTTTCAGAATGTATATCAGAACCATGGAAATTTTAAAATCCATTTTCATTGGGATATCAATCTTTTTATTTTAAATTGAATTTATTGGTACATTCTAGGTATATAGTACAGTTACATTCATTACCGGGATCTTGTACCTTTACATGACAAGTCTTGGTTCTCATTTTTTCCCCTTGTCCCCACCCTCCCTTCACCTCCTCCTCTCCTCCCTACCTTCAAACACTTTAATTCCATTTTTACATTTTCTCATATTTTTTTCCTTTTCCCTTATTCCCCTTTCCCTATCCTTCTCACTCTCCCTACATCTTTGGTCTTCTTCCTATTTCACATTGCTAATTGCCCCAATTTACACATGTGTGACTTATTTATTTCACTTAGGAGTATATCCTCAAAATGTACCCATTTACCTATGAATGAATCTACTTTCTCATTCTTTATGGCTGAGTAGTATACCTCAAAGAACTAGGATTAAAGGTTGCATTTGACCCAGCCATCCCTCTGTTGGGTATCTTTCCAAAAGAATTAAAAGAATCATATCACAGTGATATATGCGCACCCATGTTTACAGCGGCACAGTTTGTAATAGCTAAAACTTGGAAACAGTCCATCTGCCCATCAGTTGGAGACTGGATAAAGAAGATGTGGTTTTTCTATAAAATGGGATATCAATCTTTATTCCAGATGATATAACATAAGCTATTACTAATAAGATGGAGAGAGCACAATGAAATAAAATGGGTCAGTCCTAGAATGCAAATTGTGTGGATTTCTACCTACCGTCAATCTATGTAGTTCATTAGGTGATGACTTCACAGAAACACCTATTAAAGTCCTCATGCTCAATAAACTGTTTTATGGAGCAAGGCAATTAACTATTGAAATAGATAAGTTTAACCATAAAAGAAAAATCACCTACATTTGATGATTAAGGAACTGAGTATCTGATAGAGATGGACATTTATGCAGTTAGTGTCTCTAAAATGTACCACAAGAGGGAGATGGCTGCCTAAACCCTATGAGTGTCTTGTGGCACACATGCCTAAAAGTCAATTCAAATATAACTGGCATAGATTTGTTTTTCCTGTTTCTATCCAGCTACCTCCCAGTGTGAATTTTATCTTCTAGAGGTCTTTGCTGGCATTACTTCAAAGTTTTCCTATCTCTTTTATTTTTCTGTTACTTTACAGCACTCCGCCATAGTACCATATTCACAAAAGTGTATTTCACAGAATATTTACGCAGAGAAGGTTTTCTATCGAGAAGAAGTTAAAATTAACGTTGTGTGCCTCTTGTTTTAACTCAGCAGTATTAAACAGATTTTTATTGACCAATTCCAGGTCCATTTGAGAGGTATTTATGGTGAATATTTTTGGAACTAAATAACCAAAAGCAAATGCTGTGAAGTGTCAAGTTAAAATGCTTCAAAAATTGGACTTTGGATGGCCTTATTTCAAAAAGATTACCCTATGCAATATGCCCGCTCAAAAATTGTGTATATTTCTTTAAGTGCATATTGTTATACATAATATATAGCATCTCCCACTGTCAAACAGCTTTGGCCTTTTGTGGTTTTCAGAACCCATATACTGCTTTTACTTAATTTTCTCATGAAAGTAGAGAATCTATAGAATATTGACTGAAACTACACAAAGTGCCAAACTTGGCAGCACATCAGATTTCCTTTAGCTCTTTTTTTTTTCCTTCTTTTTATTGAGTTTATTGGTACATTCTAGGTATACAACACCGTTATATTCGTCACTGGGCTCTTGTACCTTTACATGACAGGTCTTGGTTCTCATTGTTTCCCCTTGTCCCTGCCCTCCCTTCACCCCCTCCTCCCCTCCCCATTTATAAACACTTTATTTCCAGTTTTTTTTTTATTTACACAAGATCCTAATGAGGTAATTAACAATGTGAAATAGAAAAAAGAGCTAAAGGTGTAGGGAAAGTGGGAAGGGTAGGGGAAAGGGAAAAGAAAAAAATATGAAAAAATGAATCAGCTTTTGTTTTAAATTTCATGCAAGTTCAAGGTTCTACTGTCTGTGTTGCTGGCCCTTGAAATACATTTGGGCCAAATGCAGGAAGGCATACAAAAGGACACCCCTGCTTCAGCACTGCCTCCAACACTCTGCGTCGGTGAGGTGCTCCGGAGATTTCACTGACTCAGTTACCTGAAGCAGGATGTCTGCTTAAAATGCATTAGAAGAGAATTGTTGTGTATTTAGAAAGAGAGTGCAATCGGGAAATGTGCAGAGAGCAAAGAATGCTCTGAGATTGGGTGAGACAATTAACTGGATGGTGTATGGGCCCCAAATAAACCAAGTCTCCAGGTAAATAAGACTGAGCTAGAGCAACTAACCTCACATGGAGTGATCTGGAGAGATTTGAATGAATTAGTCACACATCTTTTGAAAGGTATTTTTGATTAGTTTTACTTCATAATTTATCCCCAAACTGTCACCTAGGAGAGGTCCATGAATCTGGAGTTTGCCATTAAGGGAGGAAAGGGAGTGCATCTGGAGATTCTGACAGTACCCACCAGAATGCTAGCTTTGAACACCTGTGTACTATTTTACAGCGAAGAAAAATAGTATTTAAACCATGAGCTACATGTCAGTTTCATGAACTGCATGGAATTTTTTAAAGTAAAGTGTTTTTTACAAATTATTTTTAAAAGTCTTTGCTGGAGTTTTCTGATAAAGAAGGCCGTCCTTCTTCTGAGGGGAGGAATGATCACCCAGTTCCGTGACTTCTAGACTCCATGGTTCTTGGTTGTCTCCAGGTGCAAGATGGACTCCTTTTTTTTTAAATTTTATTAAATTTATTGGTACATATTAGGTATACAACACAGTTGCATTCATCATTGGGATCTTGTATCTATACATGACTTATCAGGTTCTTATTTTTTCCCATTCCCCAGCCTTCCCCTCAGTCCCTTCACCCTTCCCTGTTTACAAAGACATTGTTTCCATATTTTTCCTTTTCACAAGTTTTTCTTTTCCCTTTTTCCCTTTCCCCTACCCATCCCACTTCCTCTTCTCTTTTAGACTTTTCTTCCTATTATGCAATATCAATTATGCATTTTAATCCTTATTTACACTTTTAGTTTTTCACACCAGAGAAACAATTTGGCATTTACATGTATAACTTATTAATTTCACATAAAGTATGGCCTTGATGTGCATTAACTTAGCTATAAATATCTCTAGTTTTGCATTCTTTATGGCTGAGTAGTATTCCATTTTATTAAAAAAAAAACGCATCTTCTTTATCCTGTCTCCAGTTGACGGGCAATTGGGCTGTTTCTGAGTTTTAACTATTACAAACTGCCGCTATAAACATGCGTGAGCATATATCACTGTGGTTTGATTCTTTTAATTCTTTTGGGAAGATACCCAGCAGAGGAATAGCTGGATCAAATGGGACTTCTCAAAGTAGTTGTCTGAGGTTTCTCCATATTGATTTCCACAGTGGTTGCACCAGTCTGCACTCCCACCAACAATGGAGAAGGGTTCCTTTCTCTCCACATCCCCACCAGCATTTGTTATTGGTTGATTTCTTGATAGCAGCCATTCTTTCTGGGGTGAAGGTAGCATCTCAGTGTTGTTTTCATCTGCATCTCTTGAATGACCAGTGATGTTGAACATCCCTTCATATGATTATTTGCTTCTTTTACTTGTTTGTCTGAGATATGCCTGTTCATTTCAGATGCCCATTTTTAAATTGGGTCTTTATATTTGATAGGGTCTGATTTTTTTGAGTTCTTTATATTCTAGATGGTAGACCTTTGTTTGAGAACTGGTAAAAATTATTTCCCACATTGTGGATTGTCTCTTAGCTCTGCTTGTGATTTCTCTGGCAGTGCAGAAGCTTTTTTTAAAAGATGAGATCACAGTTGTTGATTCTTTCTGCTAGTTCCCATGCTACTGAGGATTTGTTCATAAAGTCTTTTCCTATGTCAGTATCTTCATGGGTTCTTTAACAGCCAGGCATCTAGTTATTTTGATATTTTGATATTCATTGTGCAAGATTCCCATGGAAAGTCATTCTAGTGATGTAAAAATAATGATAAAGTCACCTCCCCCACTTCAGCGCCCAAATTTTCACATTGCCCAACCTTACTTGTCCAGAGCAGGGAGCATAGAGAGGAGCTGCTGGGCCAGCCTCCCACCCTGACCTCCTGGTGCCTCCTCCTTGCAGTGACTGACAGAAGGCACTGCCTAAAGATCGCTACACTGTTTCACCTCAGAAGTTTTTGATCTATGATTTTAGTGTTCTAGAGAACTTGTCCATAAAATAGGACAATACTTGCTTCAGACTAATCATTTCTTCTTTGGTGCTGTACTTTTGAAGGATGTTAAGATGACAAAAAGATAGTTTGCAGAGTTAACATTTAATGAAGCCTTTTCATGCTGGCCTCTGAAAGAAACTAAAATAGTGAAATAATAATAATAATGATAATAATAATAATTGAAATATCATACATTTGGAGGACTTCACTATCATAGGGCACTCTTTCAGTTAGCTGCAACATGGGAAGGTAGTTTACAGCTGTCTGATCTTTCCAAGAATAACATTGTGTAAATTAGCCACAGGGAAGTATTTCTTAAAAGTGCATACCCTCCTCATTTTATACATAAAATAGGAACAGGGAAGAAAAACTACTTGCTCAAGGTGACAGAATTGGTTGAAGGCAGGTTAAGGACAATATTTTTTTCTACAACTTCTTTCCATAGTGAAAAACTACAACATATACCAGGCCATTTCCTTTCTTTTGAAATCATTGTTTAAAAAGACCTACGATTCAAGTTGATGTGAAATGAGGATGAAAAATTTAATTAGATCTCTCTCTCTCTCTCTCTGTGTGTGTGTGTTTTCTCTCTCTATCTCTGCCTCTTTGTCCATCTCTGTCTCTCTCTTTCCATGCACATGCACACGTACACGCATGCAGCCTTCCTTTGTCTGCCTGCCACTTGGAATTCAAGGGTGGATGTGTTGTGAAAAAGACAGTCAATTTGAATTGAATTAAGGAAAACAGAAATGTTTACTTCTATTTCTACCTATTATCAATAGACTTAGCTGTACAGTTATGAGTTGTACAGTTACCCAGATACATAATGTCACAGACCAGAAACAGTTATTCCGTAGTGTAAATTAAACTCTGCTGTAAAGAATTGATACTCTTACTAAATTGTGTTTGTTCTTGCTTAATTTTCTCATTTGATGCAGAGCAAAAAGATGAGTAAATCATACACTCATATTTTGCTGTTCTTTGAGCAGGTCACATTATTATATTAAATTCCCTTGACTGGTAATCTAGAGATTAGGATTCTTCTACCATATTAGTTATGGCCATGGAAATCTTGTCTGATTTCCTTGGATTTCATATTCTTTCTTTGCAGATGGCTCAGAGAATCTCTATACCTCTTGTCCCTTCTAGTTTTAAGATTCTTTGAAATAACCTCTACCTATAGAGCCAAATTCTGACCCAGCCTGGTGAATCCTTCAGCCCCATTGCTGTTTTGTTACTACCTGGTCATCATGTTCAGTGGAAGGACTTTTTTTCAATTTTTATTGGTGTATGTTTGGAGTTTATCGCAATCATATTCCTTGTGGGGAGTTGGTATTATGTACATAACACATCTTAATTGTGTTTTGTCCTCTTCCTCTTCCCTCTGTCCTCTCTGTCTCTTTATCCTCTTCCCATTTGCAAAAGATCTGTCTCCTTATGTCCTGTCATCTGTCTTTTATTTTGCTCTTTATTTATATATTGGGTTTCTCATATAAGACAAATCATGTAATATTTAAGCTTATGTGTCTGATTTATTTAACTTAGCATTATGGTCTGAGGGTAAGTTCATTTTCCTACAAATAACTCAAAACTTCCCCTCTTTATGATATTTTAATGGACATGAAAGATGTCCAAATTTCAATCTTAACTCCATTCCTTACTGCCTCTGAGACTTAAAATCATTCACTTGACATTTCTAGATCCTCTTTCTTAAAAAAAAAAAAGAAAGTAAAAATAATACGTATTGGCCTAAACAGGTTATAATAAGAATTAAGTCTAAAAATGCATATAAATCATAAGGGAGTGGTGATTTTAAGAAACAGTGCTTTGGGGCCTGGTGATTTAGCTCAGTGGTTCCACACCCTGCTTCACAAGTGCAAAAAGTTCCAAAAAGAAAAAAGAAACAATGCTTTGAACTTTCTTAAAAGTATTTATTTTTTAAAAAAGTCTTTAAAATATTGCACACTGTGTCAGCCTACTCAGGCTGTTTCATCAAAAGAGGAGACCAGGCTGTGGCAACAGCAGTTTTTTTCCGAGTTCTGAAAGCTGTGCAATCCAAGACCAAGGTGCAGACAGATCTGGTTCTTAGTCAGGGCCTCCCCATGGCTTGTGGATGACTGCATTCTGCGTGTGTCTTTAAACGAAATTGCTTTGTGATTCTTCTCTTTCTCTACCTTCATCAATTCATTGAACCAAATTACTTCTCAGAGGTCCCTTAAAACTACCATATCGGGGCTTAGTAATTAAACATAGGAATTTGAGAGCGAATAGATATTCAGTCCGTACATATGTTCTTTCTGGGAGAAAGGTGTTAGCGTAATTGAGACATGTTTTGACATGCCCAAAAGAATTCAGGTTATTAACAGTTTGAATGACCTTAGTTTTTTATTAACATTTTAACAATAGGGCAAATGGATACCAACTCAAAATGTCAACAGTGAGGTCATCTTTAGCATTTCCATGTGTCATAAAATTCTATGAAAACGTGTCATTTTTAAGGAACTGTACAGATAAGCAAGATTATGTCCTCATTTTGTGGATGGAGATATTAACGTGGTTAGAAGCTGAATTTTAACAAATTGCTATGTAGAGATAGAGACTGGTCCTAAATTGATCATCTATATTGTGTCTTTGGTAGCGGCTACTTCAGCATTCTGAGATAAAGAGTGTGTTGTTTAAAGATTTGTTTTCACCAGGGCTTATGCAGAGATATGGAGGTTTTCCTAATAGTGCGATGATTCTGTTGTGCAGGTTGAAAGTCACTGCAAAGAACATTTCCCATACTCCTTCAGTTAGATGTAAAACTGAGAAGTTGAGAGATAGCAGAAGGGTGTCATGACTAGCAGGGTGGCTAATGCAGGGGAAGGAACACAGGCTTTGAGGAGGTCAGACCTAGGAGGATACTCCATTCCACCTCTACTTAGCTGTGTGACCTTGAGAGAAGTAGTTTTAGCTTCTTAAGCCTTCAGTTCCATGTCTACAAATTGATAATAATAGAAGTGCCTGGTACATAATAAGCACTCACCAGCCTTCAACTTCTTTTAGTAGCAAATCTAAGACTAGCAACCATAATGCTTAACTCCAAGTCCAGTGTGCTTTCTATTATAATTTGTGTTGCATGAGTAACATTGCTTTGAACTGAGACTATTAAGTGCATTCTTAAAAACTTTGTCTTTCAAAATCAATCTGTTCAGATTTTTAATAACGCAAGAAAGATGCTTGAAGTTGGCCTACAGAGATTTTTATGAACCAAAGGGTTATTTTTAATTGGATTTGTGCCTGTTGTTATGGAAATACTTGTTTCATAGATTACACATTATGACTGTAATGCAAGATGAAGCCCAGAATGGGGTATAACAATGATATCATCCTTATGCTTTTATTAGTGGACAAAACAGATATAGAATTAAAAGATCATGAGTAAAGTGGCTTCAAAAGCACACATTTATAAGAAGAAAAATATCTCCCCTATAAAAATAACTTTAAAATGATATATTCTCTTTTCAAAGATCAAAACTAAGGATGACCCTAGCTGCCAGTAGGATGCTCAGCAGCTGTAGCTTTGCTAAGCACCTCTCTCTCCCTGACTGAAATGGGAAAGAGTTCCTTTGATCTTGGGACTTGCTTTCAACATTTGGTCTCACAGCATTTCTGCAGTTGCTGAACTAACAGGCTTCCTGTTGCTATTTAGTAGTCAACATCACAAAATAGTTTGGTCCAGAAGAATGTTATTCATGTATTCTGGATCTGTAATATAACTCTTCTAAAGAAAAAAAAAATATGAGTTCTAAGCTTAACAGTGGTTGGTACTGTAAATTCACTTTGCAAACATTAGATTGTATCACTGGCTAATTTTAAATCCCAGGGGCATGCTAGTCAAGGAAGGACAGGGTTTATTAACACCAGAGGAGAAAAACTCCAGGGCTGTGTGGATAACCCAGAATTCAGAATGCAAACTGTGATCTTATGAATGTATGCCCCATATTTCTTCTGCTTGCTTCCCTGGCTTTATTTTTTTGTCCCTTCTTTTCTTTCCCCTACTCACTGGACTGTAACTTTATAATCTCGTATGTCCTTCTGTGACCCTTAGACATCAGTCTTGCCAGCAGAATTTGTTTAAAGAAATTTCAGGCCCCGTTCATGAAATTTAACGATGTGAAGTGTTATGTTAATTTATTGTTTTCTTTGTTAATTTATGTAGCAGCAAGTTTAAAAGTTTTTAAAAAGGCAGGAAAGACACTTGCCAGCAAATAATATACACATGGGTGATCAAAACATACAGTTAAATTTCAAAAACATTATCAAGGAAGACACATTACCATCTGTCCCCCTCAAGCCACCCCCCCTTGCTTTGAACATGCTTGTTCCGTTGTCATTCTCATTTTCTGAATCACTTCTGAAAGTGCTCCTTTGTTAGTGTCTTTATGAGATATGATTTTTAAAAACTACATTGAATGCTGGTGTGAAGTGCCGTTCAGTGAAAAGGAAAGTCCCTCTCAGCGGTTATGGTGAGTCCTCAGCTGCCGTATCCAACAGACCCGGCACTGTGCGACTTCTAGCCCTTCTCTGAGGTCAGACATGACCATGAAAGGTCAGCGTTTTGAAATTACTCAACCTGCTGAGGCAGCCGCAACAGCGCAACTACATTTATAAACAACTGCATTCATTTCCAGAACTGCTTCAGAGGGCCGGGCATTTAGCTCAGTGGTTCCGCCGCCTGCATTGCAAGCGCAAGGACCCAAGGCCCATCCCGGGTACCAAAAAAGAAAGAAAGAAAGAAAAAAAAAAGTCAAAACTGCTTCAGAAAGTAGAAAGAATGGCTGGGTAAGTGTGTTTGAAACAAAGGGGAGAATTTTGAGGGTGATTAATGGCAATATGTCTTTGACTCTAATAATTTTTTTAAAGTTTGACATTCCTCATATTTTTTATCACATCTCATATTTTAATATATTTTTCTAAATGAATCATACTGGCTTAATAGATGTAGTTATTTTAATAAAAATTCAGTTACATCAAAAGCATTTTTCCTTCCTTTGTTACTGATAAACATAGCTCAACTTTGTCATTTTAGAAATTCCCACTAAATACCTTTTTAAAATACTAGGTCTATTCTAAATCTATTTATATTTACACTCTATTTCTATACATATACACAGGTTCACAGGGTGTTAGTTTCTCAGCTGTTTATACTGCCTTCCTTTAATTTTTTTTTCTTTTTGTCAACTAGCTAGTAATCCATGTCTTCTAATACCCTTTTCCCGCCTGACACCACCCTAGACCCTTCCCAGCTCGGCCTTCTCTGTTTCAGTCTGCTTTCTCCAAGTCAAAACTTTCACTCCATGTGCAGAAAGAAGCTCCTTCACCACATGCTAAGACTTGTAGTGTACTGGTCTGTTAGGTCGAAGAAGGGGTTTTACACAGAATAATGCACAAATGTAGGAGGCCAATGAACCTGACAGCTTGGTGAATGCTGGAGTTGCATGACGTAAAATGGAAGAGCAGGAGTCCCCCAACACGGTACCCAGAGCCGCTTGCAGAGTCCAACCTGTCACTTGTCCTTTCACTGAAAGTGGCTAATGACCTAGATCACTTATCCCAGAGATTTCATGGCTGCTAACCACTTCACAAGAAGGAAAGAGATCATTGCAAAAATTTGATAATTCCTTTAAAGAAAGTGTGCAAATTGAGAGGCTTCCCAGTGCTATATTGACTGTACCTACTTATGACAACAGGTTAATTCACTTGTTTCAAATTGATGAATAATGTTTAAAGATTCTTAAATTTTCACACCTGAATGTTTGTTAACTAGTCATTTTCCTTGCTTGCTATGACTCTAATGGGCTTGAAAATTGGTCCAGCCAGTCTCTTTCATCTCTCCTCTCTTCTCTCATTTCTTTTTCTTCTCTCTCTCTCTCTCTCTCTCTCTCTCTCTCTCTCTCTCTCTCTCTTCCCTCTCTCTTGCTTTCCCCCCTTCTTTGTCTCTTTCTCTCACTTTCTGTGAGGTTCGTTTGCTTGACTGATTCTGAGTGTCCATAATGACTGTTTGGCATATTCTACAGGCAAAGGTCCCGAGACCCTTTTTGCTGGCTATAACCTCAATGACAATGAATGGCACACTGTGCGTGTGGTTCGTCGAGGAAAAAGCTTAAAGTTAACGGTGGACGATCAACAGGCCATGACAGGTAAATGCCATGTTCTTACCTCAAAGCTGGAGACTTTCTCATTTCTTGCACGTGGCGAATGTTGGCACAGAATGTGAAGCTTATACACACAGTGCATTTTTAATTCCAGTGTGTAGTGACAACTTCATTTAATCAGCAATCCAAGAAATACTTCCCACCAAGTGAACAGAACTTTTTAATGTCATGTTCTTTGTCCTTTAAAAATTCAGGAAGAAATTACAGTATATTTTAATTTAGTGCCTCGATAAATATCTTAGTGCCTCATAAAATATTGAAGCTACCATGTGAATGCCACTTTGTGTTCAGATTCTTTCTTATATATTTTGATGATGAAAAGAAGAGAGTTCTACTTTTTACTTTCTATATAAATTGATAGATAAACTGACATTCTGTCAGGTGAACTACTTTTATATTCCATTATATGAACTTCTATTATATGATCATATAATAGATCATTTTAGGTCATTTAGCTCAGTTGATTAAAATCTAATATTAAGGATGTCAAGTTCAATTCTTAATTCATAGAATCCTTGCTGAGGTGAGCTTTATAAAGATCCACCCTAGAGACAAAGGGAAGACAAATGAAAGGGAAATCAGCACACCTTTATCTTCTCTGAAATAAATCCAAGTACATGACCCACTGAGATATTAGGCCCTTTTTCTTTTGTAGAGAACATTTCTGCTTTAATTATCTCACTGCAAAGCACACGATGGTCCTTGTGCTGTAGCAACAAGTCTGCTCTGCACTCAATCCCAAGAGGTTCCCATGCTCAGAGAATGGTCCACTCTATCAATATGGAAATAGCTTGTATGAGATTATAACTCGTGAAGCTGTCATTTGAGAGTTCAAATAAAAGAGCTACCAACTCAGGGTACCTTTTACTGTCCTACATTTCACCAGCCCAGTATGGCTTTCCAAGTTTTCTTTTTCTACATGTTGTGGAACTTGGCTGTGTAAATTTACTTTGTTGCACAACCATCTGAAGAGCTTTAAAGGAAGATGTTGGAGCCTTACGCCACAGGAAGCCTCAGGAGGAGCCGAGTAGTTTATTTTGCTTCATACATTTGCAGGGGTCTTCAGTCCAGCTGATGTGCAGATCTACATTTAGAAGCCTCTGCTATGTTTGTGCCATTTTATTATCTGAGGAGGAAAATCAAGTAGACTGTTGTTAGCATACACCATTGTTCTAGACTGCCAAGCACCGAAAGACTCTGCAAGAGTCATCTAAACGGAGGGGAGGAGGCAGAGTTTTTACAGGGCTTAGGCAAGACAGTGTCCACTGTCTTAGTTTAGATAGTTTTGGTCAGGGCAGTTGTTGGAAGAAAAATAGATTGCTCTTGTAGGTTAATATTCATTATATAAACATTAGAATTTTATCTAAAGGAATGAAAATAAACAAGATCTAAAGTTAAGATCAAGAGGTATGGACTAAAGAGCTGCTAGGGGCAAAAACATACAAAAGCGCAACAGAATGTTCTCTAATCTCAGAGTTTCAAAAGCACAGAGCCCTGTGAAGTAGATAGGGTGGCATATATATTTCAATTTTAAAGTTGAGGAAAGGTACTCCAAGAGGATTCATGAAGTACGTTTCATTGAAATTCTGTTGTTAACAGAACTTAGAAGAGAGCCTAGATTTGGTTTTAGGTTTTTGTTTTCTGTGGTTGTTTTGTTGACTCTTTGTCTATTCCCTTGTATTCACTATCATCCTACTAAGTGTTTGGCTGTTTGCTAAATACTTGCCTAGCCATGACATCATGTTATTAGGGTAAGAAATACTTGATAATACAGGGTAGTTAGGGATGTATTGATGTATTACATAAGCAAATCATACTCTTAGAGTCAGAAGACAGATTGAGGAACTTGGTTTCAGTGCTAGTTTAAACCAGTAAATAATATTTGAACCAGGCTTTAAAGAAATAATGATTTAGATGATAAAAGTATGGAGAAAGGCCTACTTAGGATCTCAGCTACTCAGAAGGCTGAGGCAAGATAATCTCATGTTCAAAACCAGCTGGAGCAACTTAAGAAAACTGTCTCAAAATATAAAGAGGGCTGGGGATGTAACTCATTGCTGCCTGGGTTCAATTCCCAGTACAGGGGTGGAGGCGAGGTCTTATGTGGGAGAGTTTTTGGCCTAAGAAAGAATGAAGAATGACACGGATAGGGCTAGACAGATTTATGTTCAGGAAGTGTTTTTTACTTCATGTGACCACATGATGATTGTACAATTGGAATGATTTTTGGAGTCAAGGAATCAGTAGGCAAAACAGGTCTTTTCAGATCATGCAAGTCACTGCATTTAAGCTGAAGAATTATTATTATTATTATTATTATTATTATTATTATATATATATTTTTTGCTTTTTTGAGACAGGATCTCACTATGTAGTTGAGACTGACCTGGAACTCACTATGTAGCCCAGGCTGGTCTCGAACTCACAGCGATCCTTCTGCCTCAGCCTCTCGAGTGCTGGGATGACAGGCGTGCACCACCACACCACGCCCAGCATCTGAAGAATTATTTTTGAGGAAACGAATCCTGTAACAGTGTATTACACAGTCTGTAGTAAATACTAAACTATAAAGCTCCAAGAGTAAAAATAATGCAAAGAACAATAGTGTGCACTCACTACTGTAAGCGTTTCATCCCATTTGCTTGGACATTTGAATTTCTCATGCCCACCCTGTCTCTTTCCTTAATCAAGGAGAAATGACATAGATAGCGTGCAAGCAACTTTGGTACATTTTGCATTGACACAATATTTTCATATATGCCACCTTTCATATTCCAGTTTTGTCAGTTGAGTCATTGTTGTATCAATATTTTCCTACCTCAGCACAAAGGCTTGACCATTTATTTTCCATTTAAATTAGGAATAATACAAATAGTGTGCTCATCATTACTAGGATAGCTTAGCTTCTGGATCCTTTCAGCATTAAAATAGGAAATATATTCAAGTTCGCACCCACACTTCAGTATGCATATATACGCACTCTCATATTGAACTTGCTTGTGTGCATCAACATGTAGACAGGCACACTTTCCAAAGCACGACTTTACATTGGGACCTCCTTATTTACACCACTGTTTCTTGATTTCCCACATTACATATATCCGTAAATGTTCTCCGAGATGAAAACTTGGCTCCCAGTAATATCATTTATTCATTTGCTCAATCTTATAATGCATCTAAAATAGTTCCGTGATTGCTTTGCCTATACCAATTAAATCCGTAAACACACTAAAGAGAATTCAGGATTACTTTGTGATTCTTCCTATTCCTCTCATTCTAAGATCAACACATCTACACCAACGCTGAGTGTGTAAATAATAGGCCTGCGTCCTCATGGGAAAGCGTTCACCTTATATCCATTATACTCAAGCCCCTGCTCTCCATCATTTTGTACATCATCACTAAGTCTTACAGATGATACCTGAAAAATCATTTTGTCCATTTTCTACTGCAGCTACTCTAATAAACACACATACACACACACACACACACACACACACACACACACACACACACGTTCCTAGTATGTGGGATGCCTGGGAGAGATCTGGCCTTTGGTGTCCTTTTGGCCTTGTGTAAGCCACGGGCCTCACTTCCTTGTGACTCTAGCTTGTGCTTCTCCCGAAAGCTTGCTTCGTTTTTCTCTATCCTAGAATTCACCTGCTGACTCCTTTCTACATGTTTTGTTATTGCTTTTGTTTAGTCCATCAAGTCTAGCCTGAATATGCTCTCAGCTGCCTGCTCTCACTCCACATGCACCAGGAGAATAACCCACTCATCAAATTCATCTTTCTGAGTTCTTTTAATTATATATTTAATTATATGCTTTTGAGTCTGCCTTCCTCTGATAGGGTGCAAGTTTTGTGAAAGCAGGGGCCATGTCTGCTGCTCTCAACACTGTTTCTTGATTGCATAGCACAGCACAGTGTGTCTACATGGAGCACACAATAACTCTCAGCTCATGAACAAATGGATTTATTGCCCAGAGGTCCCACATCAGAAATTTAACCCACCTCAGAGCAAGCAACTGCTCTCTTCTCTTTCTTTCTGATGAGGAGTAATGGTTATTCCTCATCACTAGATGGTTAGATGTGGGTGTCTTTTCTGACCATTTTAACAGGCAGAGCTAGGAAATGTATACAAGTATAGACACCTATACCTGTTTGTACATGTAAGCATCCACACATACATGCAAATTGCATATGTGCATAAGCATGTATACACATATTTTAGAACTATAAAAATCTTGCTCCATAAAATACTCATAACACGTTTTTGCTTTACAGTTTATTTGTTCTTACTCACTGAACATGCTTATGGAGAAGATGAAAGACACATTAAAGTTATGAACAGAAAATATGTTAAGGGAACCGGCCCCTGTGTTTCTAGTGGATAATTGCCTTTAGGTGTTAATTCTCCCCCATGAGAAAGCATATCTGCCACAACTGTTTATGAGATTTACGTATGCTTCTTAGAATGAAAATAAACTTTTGAACGTGGATCATAAGGTCTTCTTTTCCTCATATCTGGGCCAGGGTTGCTTCAACACTGTTTTGATACCTTTCTATTGTTTAAGCTCTGCATAGATACTTGATTCTGTTGAGAAAGAAAAACAGATGCTAAGTGTTATTTCTGTTAATGAACTTCTCAGTCTTACTAAAGAAAATGTTCTCCCCTATTTCAGAGCTGCTGGGAACTTGACAGTTTGGGATAGTATTTAATATTAAGCATTAGAAATGTTTTTCTGGATATGACATTGGCCTTTTGCAGTAGAACCTTGAAGAAGAACTCTGGCAGTTTCAGGAGTGGAGTAGGATTCACTGAATTAATACACAGATTTTGATATACCCCCAAATAAAAATTAACACATAGCAATTTCAAAGACAAGTCATTTTTTTCATGTTTCATTCTGTATGGCTTATTGATTCAATGTTGCTAATGTCTCTAGATTTTTATACTGGAAAATTAGCAAAGACTGATTTACTATCAATGAGGTAGACCCCACAGAATAGTATTGCGGTCATTGAAGAAGAAGTAAGGATAATAAGATTACTGACATTGAGAAATGGGAAGAAAGGAGCTAAAGGTGTAGGGAAGGTGGGATGGGTAGGCGAAGGGTAAGAAGGGAAGAGAAAAAAATGTGAGATAATGAAAAGATGGAAATAAAGTGGTTGTAGATGGGGAGGGGAGGAGGGGGTGAAGGGAGGGCAGAGGTAAGGGGAAAAAATGAGAACCAAGACCTGTCATGTAGAGGTACAAGATCCCAACAATGAATGTAACTGTACTGTATCCCTAAAATGTACCAATAAACTCAATTAAAGCTGAAAAAAAAAAGAAGTAAGGAGAGAGAAATAATGTCATAGGATAAATCAGAACTGCTAAGAATGTAATAGTATTTCGCATAAGACACACAATCAGAACGCATGGTGATAGTAGGAAGAGAGAAGAGATAAGTAGAATGGCAATTTCTGTTTTAAAAAATGCGGAAAGGAAATCAGAGCCCAGTGATGGCTGGCAAGAGAGTATGGCAAGGATGTCTGGAGTGCTCTCATGAAAGATTAAGGACACGTAAAGAGGATTTGAAAATATTACAGTTAAGTACAGTAGAGGGAATTATCCTTTATACCCATGCATTTATAATCATCAAAGTTAATCAGTTATGTATATAAAAAGTTTTTCTTGTGTCACAACAAGCACACCTTTTATATTTTGCTTTCAGGCAATTCTTTAAGATGCTATACAATATATCTTACCCATTTCCGTTAAAGACAGGAAAGCCCGTCGGTCTGGTCTAAGAAGCACATGTGGAAGGGCATTCAGTCTTCATTAGACATGGGAAGAAGGGTCAGTGCCTGTTCTCAAGGCCTGATTCTACGATTGGCCCTACTTAATATTTGCATCCATGTCATGGATGATGGGGTAAGGTAGGCTCGCTAAATTTTCCAATTGTGCTGAACTGAGTGGGGAAGCCATCCAAGAACCTGGCTGGCAGAACTTCATTGTAATTTAAATGACCTTTACGAGTTGCAGCACAAAGTAATGACAGTTAATTAGATAAGAACAAGATGCTTGGGAAGGAACTGCTAGCCGAGCCTGCTTTTTAATTTGTATCCTGCTTTATTGTTTAGGAAATAAGTTCACAACTTTATTTGTTTACTTTCAACCTTAAAGGAAGTTAGAACCATCACTCTGAAGGGAAAGATGGGACGAGATTGGCTTTTAATGAGTTTGAGGTGAACATGGTGGGGTGGAGAGGGGGAGAGGATGATTTGAGCAGTGAGCCTTTGTGTCTGCCACCAAGCTTCCTGCCAGGATGTTTAAAGAAGATTGTACCTGGTGGTAAGGTAGGCTAATCTTACAGGTATTTTCAAAATTGCTCCTGCTTTCCATGAGTACGCAGTAGTCAGCGTGGTTATGCTATGCCAAAGTGCAAGAACCATTGAATGATATAGCTCCAGGGGTCAGCAGAATTTTTGTAGTGTTAGCCTAGCAAATGCCAGCAAAGATCAGGGAGGATGAAAGAACACATTTAACTCCAAGTACATTTAAATGGCTTATTATTGGAAGAAAAGTCAGCAGCAGTTCACTATTTAAAGAAAAGCATCCCCTAACCTTACAGGTGAAATGTACGAATTCCTAATGGGGTGATGCGGGACCACCATTGCCCTCAATCCCTCCCTCACTCCCTTTTTCTTACCTTTGCCTTCTCCCTTCCTCTCTTTCATTTTCTTCCTACCTCCTTCCCTTCTTTCCTTTCATTCTTCCTTATCATACATATTTTGTAACTTATGTTATTGAAGAGGATTTTTGTTAAGACCTAACACTGGAATAGGGATCAATACTGACCTGATAAAATGCTATGGTGAAAACCAGGCTTACGCTTTTCTTAGGTATTTTTCCTAGTATACAATTGATTATCAAGGAAGTATTATTTTTGTGTGTTTTAAAATATATGGTTGCCATAGAACTCAAAGCTGAAGGTGCCTTTGGCTACGACAGTTTATAACGTATAAAATCTTTTCTTTTAGGCCAAATGGCAGGTGACCATACAAGGCTGGAGTTCCACAACATAGAGACTGGCATCATCACAGAACGTCGATACCTGTCCTCTGTACCCTCCAACTTCATCGGGCACCTGCAGAGCCTGACATTTAATGGCATGGCATACATCGACTTGTGTAAAAATGGTGACATAGATTACTGTGAGCTCAATGCCAGATTTGGCTTCAGGAACATCATAGCAGACCCTGTCACCTTCAAGACCAAATCCAGCTATGTTGCCTTAGCTACGTTGCAAGCCTATACTTCTATGCATCTTTTTTTCCAGTTCAAGACCACATCTTTAGATGGACTAATTCTCTATAACAGTGGGGATGGAAATGACTTTATTGTGGTTGAATTAGTTAAAGGGTAAGTATATGCTACTGAAATGGCAAATGAGCAAGACTTTGGATAAATGGCCTTCGATTTCCAAAACTACACACTAAACAGGATGTATTACAGGTATAAAAGGTGGTAGGCAGGAGGACAAATAGTGGATTGAGTTACATCATTTATTAGGATTCTTAATTATATATGGATTCATTATATTCATTTGTGTCTACATTTTGACCTGTGTGGTACAAATGATGTCAACTTCCAATTTATATTTGGCATTCCCTGAATATCACATTTCAAATGTGTAGCTCTTGACTATGTACAATGTAATTCCACAGAAGAATTTTGGCAAGTTTATAGGCAGATGTGTGCTAAAGTAAATAGGTAATCCAAAAAAACTTAAAATTAAATGTCACAAATTTAATTTAAATGTCACCTCAGGCTTAATTCTATGTCAGAATTCCTTGAATAATTTAGAAAGAATAATTTTTTAAAATTCCATTAAAAGAAGGATAAAAATTTGATTTGAGTGTTTATTCAATCACTCAGTGAATAATATTATATGTTTACAGTGAGTTAGGTAATGTGCCAGGCTATGTAGAGGTACTTTTCCTTGCCATTTTAGTGTATATCTCAGATTCCCACCAACCATCTCACACACACACACACACACACACACACACACACACACACACACACACACACACACACACACACACACACACACACACACACACACACACACACACACACACTCCCTGACATACAATCCTAGTGTATATAAGTGAAACAAAACAGAAAAGAAAAACACTATGAAAAGTTTCCTGAGATGATCACATACAAATGCTTAGGAGAAAAGGAAATTCAGAAGACGTGTGGGGGAGGGAGTAGACATCTGAATGTGGTCTTCAAGTAGAGTGCATCTTCCTCCTAAAGCAACAAGGATTCAAAATGGAAAGGAAAACGTGCTAGAAGCTGAGAGTTACTATTTCAGTGTGGTTAGAAAGAGTAGAGGGAAATGGTGTAGGCATAGCGAAAGGGCACAGCTTCTGGTGAAGAAGTGGTTTCCTTATGCATCTGGTTACCTTGACACCAAGGCAACTGAAAGCTGCTGGGATGGATGGCACCGGCACATATCTGCTTTGCTCTATCATATCAAGACTACGAGTACATTCTTCTCACTCATAATCTTGAAAGGATAGAGCAGAGTAGACATCTGCCGGTGCCATCCATCCCAGCGTTTTCAGTTGCTTCTCACACAAGCCAGGCTGCTATGGAACTCACTCTCAGGACTTCCAGCAAGCAGAGAACCAGCTGAATGGGGGATGCATCTCTGCAGGCAATGTCTGATTCAGCTCCATCGCAGATTCAAAAAGCGATGACACTTCCTCCTTTTCCTTTTCTCCCCAGGTACTTACATTATGTGTTTGATTTGGGAAATGGTGCTAACCTCATCAAAGGGAGCTCAAACAAACCACTCAACGACAATCAGTGGCACAATGTGATGATATCAAGGGACACCAGCAATCTCCACACCGTAAAAATCGACACAAAAATCACAACGCAAATCACTGCTGGAGCCAGGAACTTAGACCTCAAGAGTAAGTACTTGCTAAGCCAGAGGCAGCAGCCTCACACCACACAGTTTCTGCCCCCAGGGAAAATCCTCTGCCTTGGGGCAGTGTGGGCTTTCCACAAGGGTGACCAGAATCTCATTTCCAGCACATGATTAATAATACAACACACAGGCCTCCGCTCTTCCTTTCATGTGGCAAGAACATATGTATTTTTAATAGCAGCTCAGAAAATGTAACACCTTGAAATGCATGCATGATTAATATTTAAAGAGTGAGAAGAATGTACTCGTAGTCTTGATATGATAGAGCAAAGTAGACATTTGCCGGTGCCATCCATCCCAGCAGTTTTCATTTGCCTTGGTGTCACGGTAACCAGATGCATAAGGAACTTATTCTCCAGCTTGTTGCTTTTCTTCCTTGATGACTTTTCCTAAATGCTTTCAAACCCTCTGGTCAACAGGAGTCTGAACCTGGAGTACCCGTGCCCACAGGAATGCCTCTTTCCTCAGCTGTTGACAGAGTCTTTGTAGGACATTTGCTTCCTCAAGTGAACAAGGCAAAATGCTTAGAGGACATGTCAGCAGCAGGCAACATGAGAGAGGTTTTACTGGAGCTGGCCTTTGTGATTTACTAAGAGTATTTGCATGTCCCATCTCATTTAACACAACAGCCACTGGGGGAAATTGTATTGTCGTGTTACTCTGAATGAAGGAAGTCTGAGGTTTGAATAATTCACTCAAGGACAAAATAGCTGCTGGGACAGAGAGAGGCTGGCCTGACAGAGCCTCTGCAACTGCCTCTCCCCTGTACCTGAAGCAGGAAAAGCCCTGCGCATATCATTGTGGGGGTGTTTGGCTTAAACAAGAGGCTTATTGCTAGTGCTGTGATCTCTCCCTTTGATTTAAAAGGCAAATCCATGGGAGAGTTAGGAAGCTGGGAAGAGAAAATCCACAGAACTCTTCCTAGAGAAAACCGATCTTTCTAAATAAGGTGAAAGGGAAAATACAAGTATTCACTCTCTGTAACTGTAGAATATCTTTACAATTCTGGGGTATTATTTGTTCCCCACACCAAATGCGTGGTAAAGCCCTTCTTCCTTCTTTCACAGTGGCCTCTTAGGAGCTTTGAAGAGCTTGCTGTGCCCCTAAATCTGATAGCTAAGCTCAAAAAAAACAAAAACAAAAACAGCAACAACAAAAACCCAGCATGGAGTTTGAAGGCAATTCTGTGTAGCAGGCAGACCTCATTCTCTCTCTACTCCTTACCAGGAGTGAACAGAGTGGGTTTGTATCAGGGTGGAGGGCCCCACGGTCTCACAGCCACCTCGGGTGATTGTGAAAGGAAAGGGGTGGATGGTGACCTTCGGTGTGCTGGCCGCTGCCATCACAGTGAAAGCAAGGCACTGTCTCGTGGGTGTGGGGGAGTCTCAGAGAGCGCAGGGAACCTCCCCGTGTCAGAGGCGAAAACCGGGACAAAAGATGTGGTGCGTGAACGTTTGAAGTATGTGAGGCCCTACGGGTCCACGGCACAGAGAAGTAGCAGTGGGCAGCAGGCGGGGCCATTTCCTTTCGGATATCAACGGTGCTGCCTCTGAGAAGCCAGCATTTGCTTGTCATTCATAAAAATACGTGAGTGTAATAGGAAGCTGAGATAAACTGGGGTGGGTAGGTGCAGGGTGCCTTTCCAAACCTTAGAAGCCTACACAGCTGACTTTCCTTAAAACATGGCATGTTTCATTATGCTGAAGATAAGGCTTTTCCTGTTTTAAAATTGTGAATTTTATCACAGATGATATATAATACAAAGATGTTAAATGCTAAATTCGAAATACCCTTCCTTTTTTTTTTTTTTTTTTTTTTTTTTTATTACCGGGGATTGAACTCTGGTCCTTGCACTTGCAAGGCAGGCCACTGAACCTCTGAGCTAAATCCCTGGCCCCTAAAATACCCTTACTTTTTGCAAAAGCACAATTAAATGTAATGTGAAATCATAATGTATTTTTAAAGCAGCTCAACCTGCAACCTTAGAATAAAATTTTTAAAGTGGAAAAAAACTAAATGTGATAAAATTTCTCAACTGAATAATTAGATTCTTTACTAATGATTATCACTTTAAACCTTGTGAAGTTCTCAGGTATTTTCAGACTTGCCAGACTAGGAGTCAAAAAGTGAGAACAAGTTCCTAGAGTTAAGTCAAGCTTTCACTCTTGTAGCGTGGGAGTGGCCTAAGGGATACAACCCCTAAGCCCCCTGTCATATGTGACCTCTGCCAGTAGGGGGCTCAAGAGTGTGATGCGGGGGTCGCCTTCCGTCAGATCACCCAATCATCAGGCACTAACCAAATGGTATTCACCGAGCCCTGAAACGTGTCAAGAGTGGAGTGCAGAGCTGGGAGAAGGATGACAGTGTCCGCCGAGAAAGCTACTGTCTTAATGAGCCGACCGATGTGGAGGCATCGCATGTAGGACAGAGAAGGAAGGGCACTTTGGAGATGGAGGCACCAGGGGGAACCTTTGAAGTAGTAAGGTTTGAGCGGTATCCGAAGGATGAGGAAGAGCAGCTCGGTTTTCTCTCTCCTTCCCACTTGGACCCGCACAGTGATGTAGGAGTAACTGAGCAGCTCTAGATTCAAGGAGAGTGAAAGTTGTCTCATTCAGTCAATAGTTTTATGGTATGTTTATTTTTCTCATAGCCTGTACCCCTAAAGAATTAATTAAAATGAATCAGATCGATTCCGCACCCTGCTCAAAGCTATTGCTGCCGTCTTTGGTTCTTCTCACGGTGAGGCCAATGGACTGAACTACGTCAGACTTGTAGGGTCGCATACATGAAACGCAAATTTCTGGATCCCAGCACAAGTCAAGGAGGCAGTTTCCATTTGAGAGGGATGTTCCAGCAATGAATTTCCTGAGAGCACTGTGTTACAGAGTCCTGAAATAGTGCAAGACCTCTGTTGGGTGGGACACCTTTAACTCTTTTTAAAAAACTGTTGTATAAATCTTTGTTTTGCTTTTATTTTGTAACTGTAGTGTTTTGTCCATTCTTGACTGAAGTTCCATTTATCCACTGATTGAGGGTTTTTTGGCTTTTTTCCCTCTTGCATTACTATACCTTAAAACGACACTAGAGGGCAGCATAAGGCCACAGACCATGCTGTATGGTGGCGGTGGGTGGAGATGACCTCAGCCTGCTCCATTTGTTCTGGGAAGCAGAATTTCTTTGTTTTCAGACATCTGAAATTCCACATTTAGCCTTTACAATGATGTATATTTTTGTCTGTAGCTCTGCTGCATTTTATATACAATTTTAGTTAGCAACCTGAAAGCTGGGCCCTTGTGTTCTGCGCCCCACCTTAGCCCCGTGGAGACGGTCGTAAACGAATAGGAGTCCCTTTGGTCCCCCGAGAGGGATTGCATGCAGGTGACCTTGTTCAAATTATCTTTCCTGACACTGCCATGTTCTCAGGGGGTTGTATGTCTCTCCCTGCTGATCCCATTTTGCTTTCATCTTTATTTCCCAGCTGTTTGTGTTCTATTCCTGCTGGCTATTGTGTGCAGTCTGCCACACACAGAAAGAGGCAGCACACGTTTGCTCTCTGGAGTCATTTCCTGCAGCAGCTTTCTATTCAGGTTGGAACTCCCAAGTCCTAATCCCTTCAGTGAGGTGAAGGGAGGGTGCAATTTCTCCTTGTGTCCCTTCTCCTGTCCCTATATTTGGCAAATTTATATATTTGTGCGTATGTGTATATGAGAAGGAACTAATAATTATTGAGACCCTACTAAAAACCAAATAGATTTTAAATGAGGTTATTGTATGCAATCCTCGCAGTTACATGAAACAGAAAAGAAGGGTCATTTTGGATCTCCACCTTTCATGGGTTCCACTCATACGTTTATCCTCGGTAAATAGAGCACAGTTTACTGGCCGGAGATAAACATAAAGATTCTTGGGTGCATGGGGTACAGTGCCCTCAAGTGGCCACAGAGCACAACTACACAAGGGAGTCATGACCGACATCCAGGTCTTCCCAGGTATTTGTGCTTCCTCCATTCCTCTCTGTCTAAAACCCTAAGTTTCTTTGCCTGTAGGGCCTTGAACTCTTGCACAACTTTATGGTCTTGGCTGGACTCTTGTCACCATCTGTCTTTTCCTTAACCCTCCTATCATCCTAAATCTCACCCTGAAGAGAAGTGCGTGTTCTGCATGTCCAGCTACCAAGCGACTAAAGGCTAACCTAATTGGAAACAGACAGGTAGGGCCTTCCATTCAAACACAGCCCAAGACATGGAAGCGCTGTTCTCGTTCTTTTCTTCTCGACCTCAGACAAGTCTATTAACCAGTTACCTTCTACAGCCCTGAAAAGGAGGTACATTTTTCTATTTTCTACCCTTTCGTATTGCTGTTTGAAAAATGTTTGCTGAGACATTTCTGCAGACTTGAAGAAAAGTCCAAAAGTACTGTTTTGTTTAACCATGCCCAAAGTTTGCAGAGCCGGCCCATAGGGCATCTGATGGCACCCTTGTCCGGCCTAGGTAATTCATTTCAGAAGGAAATGTACGGGGAAGGGCTTGACCTTGAGCGTGGCCTCAGAGAAAATGATGATGTTGGAAGTGGAAGGAGGGGCCTGCTGCCCTGCTGGATAAGCGCTCTTCATTACAGTTCTTGTTTGTAGGAGAAGGATATGTACTAACATTGCTTCAGTTTGTGGGAAATTATTTTAAAGATCCATTAGGAAGTTAGCGAGACAGACTAGAAACTCTCAGCTGCTGAATAACGAGGCCGAGCCAAGGATGAGGACTCTGTTCTAATCGTTCTGTGGGATGACACAGGGGACACTCTTGGGCGTGTGCACCCTTGGAGCCTCATCCTCTGGCTCCGTAGAGCTTTCCAGCTGTCATCAGAGCCTGGAGACCTTTTCTGTGCCCCACCAGCTTTTTTTGCTGCCACCACTAGGGGAACTCCCTGGGCTTTTGGCTTCTTCTGACTTGCGACTTCTGCCTGTTGTTTCTGCCCCTCTTCTCTCTGCTTCCTCTTCTCTCTCCTCCTTTACCTCCCTGTCTGATCCCTCAAAAGACGGGATTTAATGTGGGAAACAGTCCTGTGCCCCCGTCTCTTCTGGAAGACAGCTTCACAGGGTTCACCCCACTGTGGCGGACCTGGCTCTCTTCTACACCAAGTAGCTGGGTTTTCACAGTGTGCAGTGAGCATGGTTTGCTCACTCAGAAAGTGTCCGAGTGTCATGCCAGAAAGCGGGGATGTGGGGAGGACAGAGTTTCAAGCGGGTGAGTAGAATTTGCAGTGCACTTTGAAATGTCCCTGGCTTCCATGGAGAGGATAGGCTGAGGCTCAGAGAAAAAGGACCATTTTGGAAGCAATCACCGCAGCACAGAGCAAAGACAATAAGGCTCTGAGTTTGTCAAAGTAAGACTTGACATTTTTTTACTCCTTTTCCCACACAAGAATTATAGAGCGGTCACTTCAAAGACAATTAGAGACATGAGACCATTGTTTCTCTTTTGATATCTCCATTGAATTCCCAGGCTCTGCAGAAATCAGTCTCAATCTGTTCTCCTTACTACAGAGCCCTTGTCAGTTTGTTTTAATCCCACTCTCACCTGCTTCATCCCAGTAAGACATCGTTGTCTACACAGCTATCTGAGCCCTGCTGCCTGACATTTGCTCTGGCTGTTCTTGCTTCTGCCTCTCTATGACCCTTGGACCAGCATTCACTACTGCACGAAATTTTAAGTTCTTTATTCCCTAATAACAATTCTTTTGTTTTTCCTTTACGCATTGTACTTGTTTTGGAAGTTTTCCGATGTTAGGTTTAATTTTTGCGTGTATAGTTTTTAAAAATCTCATTCTCTCTAACTCTATTTGAGATTTCTCTTCCCACCACAGGAATTATAGAAACTTGGGACAAGAAAAGATCTTGGAGAAAGTCCATTCTGACCAGTATTTTGCTTATGAGAGAAATGTGCTGGGGCCAATTGACCTCCATACCCATGGATCTAGTTAGGGTTCCATATCCAGTCTTCAAGTTCTCAGCTCAATATTTCGACAAAAGGCCAAGAAAAAACAAGTTTTATTGTTCATATCCACCTCAGCTGACTACCACTGACAGCTCTGAGAAACACGTTGCAAAGAAATCTGAAGCCACGTGAACTCACTGGGCAAGACTGTGGCGTGGTGGGTGTCGGGATGAGATGGAGATATGAGCGCGTGGACCCTTTTCAGTTCTTTGCTTGTAGTCTGCCTCTAAGGCTTTGACTTTTCCCATCGGCACATGCTCAGTACCCTGGCGCTGGTGCAGAAACACAAGCTTTGGTTTGCATGCTTGGAACAGCTGCAAAGAGAAATAGCATTACATCTTTCCACAGCACGGTGGTGCCTGAAAGGCTAAACCAGTATCTAGATGCCTTTCAGGGCACAGAGCCAGTTTGTCTTGTCCCAGTGGGGTGATGATTAGAGGACCTGAGCTCTTAAGAGTTGTGCCATTTGCAGATGGGTTGGTTAACAAGTCCCTTCCCGTGTTCAGAGCAGAGTTGTAACGGGTCCAGGGAGTACTTGCGTGCCCTCATTCTCATCCAGAGATGGGCCTTTGGTCCCAGTCGCTGTTCAGGAGCTGTCTCCTTGGAGCTTGGGCTTCACGGTCAAGTTTCCTGTGTCATCTTGGAAAGCAAGTGAGGCACCATCTCTTTCACTCAAGAGGTTTATATCTTCCACTTTCACGGCTCTCACACCTTCCTCTTTCAGTCGACGGAAAACTAGACAAAGATCATTGGGATACAAGAAGCATAAACCTAGACAGACCAACTTAAGTGGAAAAGGGAGGGAGGGAAGCAGTAGCAGATTATAGTTTTTTCCTGAGGTACAGGAAAAGTGAGAGCCATATTCAAGAGAGCTGTGGGCAGTAAGCCAGTATGGCTTCCTCCCTCGGTCTCTACAAGAGACTGAGCTGCTGCCCACCCAGACTTCCTACATTCTCCTCTTTTTCTGTGCATTGCCTTTTGCTGTTTTCAAAGCTTTAGTAAATGGAGTCTCTCCAGATCTGACCAATTTAAACACCTAAGAGAGACTCACTGCAGTATAGGATCCTAGCCCCAAACGCATGGGAAAATAATTGGGTTGTGACAAATGTCCTCCCTGTGAGCAACATGAGGGGATTGGAAACAAAGTTACATTGCGCAGTTATGAACTCTCTAGATGTGTCTGAACAATTGCTTGGGTGGGCAACTCAGGACATAAGTGGAGCCATGAAAGGCTACAAAAATATTTTTTTTTTTTTACCTTCTCTTACAGAAAGCCAGGGTAGTATATGCCTAGCTCTAGAAGAGAGTACAAGAACAAGACCTAAGGTCATCAAAGTGGTGAAACACTGCATACTAGGTGGCACCAAAATATTTGCATGACAAAATTCACAAACACTTGAGTGAACAGAACTTTCCGCTGGTGGAGACAGAGATTATATCGGGTGGGGTCAAACAGAGGTGGTACCTGGGATACAAAAGCCAGAAGCCACAATCACAGGCTCCTAGGAATCCATAGGAAAGAGCGGGGAAGAAGGACACTAGACTGTTGCCTTGCCCTTTGTGAAATTATGGGGATTCATCGTGGGCCTCTATAAATCTATGAAAGACAGTGGCACAGCTGGTGTCTGGGTAGTGTTAAACATGTTCACTATAGGTCCCTAGAGGGAGTGGCACTGTTAGTTTCAGGTAATTTTCTCATTTAGTTAGGGTTCAGCAATGATACAGTCTGTCTCTCTCTCTCTCTCTCTCTCTCTCTCTCCCTCTCTCTCTGTCTCAGAATGAGCCAGAGGATTTCTGATGTGTACTGCTGATTCTAAAAAACTTTTGAATCATGGGTCAGAATTATAATAGATTGGAAAGTTGGATGGGCTTAGTACACAGTTTCCTCTGCCAGATGCCGTAGAATCAACTCAGTCCTCTTCCCTCATAGGAGAGCACAATTGCTATGTCACAGTGGTGCCGTTAGGCCTGTTTTTGTCACACAATAGACCCTGCTTCCAGGGTTATGTAAGTCATAGGTTTTCCTGTTTGCAGCACATTGATGTGATTTGTGTGTGTGTCTGTTTTTACAAGTCAGTTCTCGGCCTGTGCAGTTAATTATGGTGGTCCTTATTAAAGATAATGTGGGAAGCAACATAGCATTGTAATTGAGGACACAGACTCGGGAATCAGAGAGACATGGGGCAATAGTAATCCCACTCCTTTTTGCATGTTTGCCCTTAGGCAAGACATGCCTCTCTCTTCCTTACCATCACCTACCCTTTACTAAGCATTTTGTAAGAGGTTTGCATGTATTTTCCCGTACTTCTCATAGGAGGCTGCTGTCCTGGTGTCTGCATGTCCTCATGCTGTAGGTGATGATGCCAAGGTAAGGCTCAGGGAGGTGAAGCATCACAGTAGAACAGCAGTGATCATCCCGTCAAACAGTAATAATTATCATTGTAATCGTTCTCAAGGGCTTGTCACATCCCAGGCTTGTCTTATTTACATGGGAGATTTCATTTTATTTTTACCACAGTATGCAGTCACCAATGTACTTGATGCCTAAGGGCTTATAAGAAGGTGAGGGCATCTTAGGGCTCACTTGGATATGTAGGTCAGCTTTCCATTCCTGCCCTGCACGCACGGGGAGCTCATCTGGCACTCTCAGGTTTCCCGTCTGTAGGTGACTCCCTGTAGGTCTTAGTCACTGTCTTCATCGTGGAGACGAAAAACCTGACACCCACAGCTTTGAGGAGGAGACCTTTATCTTGGCTCACGGTTTCAGCAGTTCAGTCAAAGGTCAGCTGGCTGCAAGGTCAGAAGGCGTGATGAAAGGTCACGGTGGAAGAGAGCCCTTAATGTCGTGGTGGCCAGGAAGCAGGGGTGGAGGGGAGGAACTGGGAGGGAGGTGCACCCTTCCTTGCTGGTCGTACTGCCAGTCACCCACCTGTACTGGTCAGATCCCACCTCCCAACAGTGCTGGGCCAGGCACTCATGAGTGGATCAGTGCCCCAGGATCCAGTCACCTTCCAGAGCCCGCCTCTGGACCCATGAGAACTTGAAGGTCACCCAGACCCACAGTTTAACAGCGCTCCTGTCTCACCCTCACTACCCACTCACTGCCTCCACTTTCCCACACGACACAATGCCTTAGAATCTCTCAGAGACCCAGAGCTGTAAGAAGACTTCAAACAGTGCAAAGGCTGGTCCTAGTGTGACAATTCTGTGATACAACAGACCCTTTTATCTATAAATTTAACGTGCACTTTTCCATCTATTTTTTAAGGAACTTGATGGCCTGTGACATAATTATTTGCATTTTTGCTGAGAAGTAAGTATGAATCATATATAGCAACAGGGTGCTATGCAAAACTGTATCTCCGTGAGAGAGACTGTTTCTTGGCTTGGATCCATCTTTGTTTTCTCTTCAAAGATAATATAAACCATCTTCATCCCTAAGCACTTATATAGCAGGCACCATGAAAAGGGCTTAAATATGAAAGTGTTACATTAATTACATTAAAGAGTCATGATGTTTTAACATAGTCAAGGCAAAAAAATTATTTGTTATATCAAGCCATTACTTTCCAATGCATTGTTTATTACTTAGGAGCCTGAGACAGGAGAATCACTTGAGTCCAGAAATTCTAGACCAAGGTGGCAAACATAGTGATATTTCATTTTAAAAATGCATTATGTTGAGGAATTTGTTCCATATACTGGCTTAGAGGAAATAGTTGTGCCTACTTTTTTTTTTTTTGGTACCAGAGATCAAACTCGGGTCCTTGTTCTTGTGAGGCAGGCTCTGGAAACACTGAGCTAAATCCCTGGCCCCATTTGTACCTACTTTTAATAGCTGTGCCAATTCTAGAATCACTTTATATTATAAAACATAATCTTCATTTAAAAAATTTAAATTTAAATAATCAGTGTAAGGAAATTTCCATGAATTTTTACCCTTTCAGCCCTAAAAACCCAGCCCCTTCCCAGTGTTCCTATTTTTGAAAGTTTTCTCAAAAGACAAGTCTGCATCCTCCGACTGAAGGAAAGTGGCAGGGAACAGCCAGCAAGTTCTTCAGGAAACTGCCTGTTTCTCTCCCAGGCACCTCAAGTGCAGTTTGGGTCGTCCAACCCAGTGGATAGTCGGACTACTGCAAAAATAGTATGCTTCCCTCTTTTCCTTTTATTACTCTAGTTAGAGCATTTATGATTACCTGAGAAGAACAAGGGCCATAAAACCAGTGTTTTACCTTTTGCTTTGTAATGTTAGGATAGCTATCTCATAGTTACACTGCCCCTTATTTACTGTGCTGGCACTTTGGTCACAACTTCAATTGCGTTATTCTACTTCACAATATGATGTCTTACTCCTTAGAACAATTAGATGATTGAGCTAGTAACATCCCAGGTATATGAGAAAATAGAGATTCAGAAAGGATGTGTGACTTGTGTACTCTTAAACAGCAGTGACTTCATAGAGGTAGAAACAGGATTGGAGCTCATTGTAGGTCTATAACATTCTTTAAGTACAACTATATGTATTTGGCTATATTAAAGAGACTTTTTATGAATATGAAGACCGACGTGATGCTTATTTTAATCTTTGGGGATAAAATGTCATGTAATAAAATGAAACGCTTTGCCTTCCATAGGAAATTTATGTTATTACTACATGGTATAGTGCTTAAAATGCACTTCTGATCTTTGAAAAGTAAATACCTATTTCTAATTTCACATTTTTTCACACTTTTCCCTTCCCTCTGTTATGCACAGAATGGGTAGATAGATAAGAGAGATAGATGATAGATGATAGATAAATCAATAGATGATAGATAGATAGATAGGTAGAATCTTATGTCTTTAGCCCATGAAATCCTCCTCAAACAATACAGCCAATGTTTTTAATAGCTGAATTGCTTTCTAGGTATTCTATAGAACATTTGTATGTTTATATTTATGGGTGCTTGTAACAGACCCAGGCAGATACACAGAAATTGGTAGAGTATTGGTTGGCTTATCTCTCAGTCGTGGTTGGTACCATGGGCTATTTATGGACTTACCTTTCTTCTTTGTCCTTTACAACAAGTTCTCACCTTTCTGCCCTTGAGGAGGTATCTTTGCTCATAAGTGTCTGCATGGCGAAAAAATAAAGTATTTGAAGTCATTCCCTAAAGTATTCCATTATTTTAGAGCATTGGGTGAATTTATTAGGCACATTTGACTTTTAGGTTCAGAAAGAATTCCTTTTCAGAAGAAAAAATACAAAAATTTCAGATGCTTAAGGAAAAATTAAGAGCTTTATTTGACTATTATTATTGGGAAACCAGGCCCTCACACCAGAAGAAACTGGTGCTCCTTGGTTCTTTGAGTCTTTGAGGAAGGAATTCAGAAAAGGAACATAGGAAGTTATATAGACAGTTTTATTGCAACGTGATTAATCTGCGGAGAGATAAATAGAGAAGTACAGCTTCAAGCATGAACGTGAGCGATTTCCAAGATGGCAGATGCCCCAGAATTAGGTCTCAGGCTCTGTTCATATGATTAAATGGGTCTTCCAGGAATATCATTTTCTTCCACTAAAGTTATTGTGTTTACAAGGAAAATGGGGCTGTTTTGACCAACCTCAAAGGGAAGAAGGTTCCTGCTTACTCTTTAGATGGAATGTGTCACAGTTTGCTTTGAGACCTTGAGGTTTTTTCCAACCCCTTGGCCATGATCTGGACTTTGTACAGGGCCTGGAACTCTCCAGGATGCACAGGCGAACTTACATTCTCTTGGGACATAGGTTAAAGCCATAAACTTGTTCAGATTGTATTTATAACTAAGGATAAAGAAAACAAAGAGGAAAAAGTAACATCTTTGCTTTCAGCCACCTGTCTCCAGGTCAGGTTGTTCTAACTTTCTGGTTAACACTGTTAAGCCTGTGATATATGTGAAAGTCTTTGGCAATGTTGTGAAGTTTTCTTGTGTTCTGTTTTCATTTTGGATTTTGTGTATGTGTGTGTGTGAATGTGTGGGTATGTGTGTCTGTGTACTTTTCACACACTGTCCTTTCAAACTACCATCCAGAAAGCCATGGGTGTCTTTGACCTCTCCTACCCTATATGTCGAAATTGAAAGCAGGTCCCATTTCTTGATCTGTATCAAGCAGGCCAATATTAGAGGGTGATATTCTTTATGCTTACTCTGTATACCACTAGGTCTGCCACACCCAAACTAAATTTTCATTTTTGTGAAGTAAAACAAAATTTCTTTGAAATAAGAAAATTTATTTCAGAAAAGAAAGAAAGCCAAACTGTTGTATAGAGCAACACAAATTTTCAGAAAAACAACAGTTTTGTGCCTAGGTCCTGCTTTTTGATCTTCCATTGAATAGTCTCTGTTAACTTCCATGTTTGAACTTCTCTACTCTGTCCTTGTCACTGAGGGGACTTTTTCACAAACTAGGAAAGAATGTGGTGCAATGGGCAAGATAGGCTGAGAGCCCAAGATTGAGGTGCTAGCATCGTCCTCTCTGTAATGAATGTATTGGCTTGGGCAGGTAACTTGCCCATAGGTTGCTCTGCTCACCTGTGAAGTCAGGATAACAGTAACTGTCTCCTTGGTTGCAATGAAAGATTGCTGTGAGGACCAGGGGAAGGCAAGTTGTCAGAGCACCTCCTGTAGCGAGGTACTGTGCTTGTGTAAGTTGCAACAGTGTGTGTGATGTCGAGAAGCTCTGCTGAGTCCTATGCAGTCCCAGAGAGAGTCACACAAAGAAAAGAAAATGACAGGGCTGTGTGCTCTAAAGGTTGGCACAGGTATCTAGTCTGGCTGGCATTGACAGGGGGACAAAACAGAACAAAACTGGAAATGTTTGTACCAGGTTTTCACTGAAAGATAATTTGGGAATTTAAAGCCATGAGATGAAGTTAGCTAGGTATGGATTTATATGCCTGAACTCACACCCCACCTGCCACTGTGTCACTGGCAGAGTGGATTTAAAAGAAGATGGATTACCACATGCACCACCGTAGCAGTTTCATTGTATTATTTCCCATTTAGCATGCCCACCAGGTTTTCCTCACAGTCTGTTGGCTAAACGCACAAACAAAATCTGTCTTCCTGTTGTATATTTTAGAATTATACTTTTTTAAAAAATCCTCCTTTTTTGGGCAATTTTATTTTAAAATTCCAGCTAGAAACAGAACTTTAAAACAGAAAGCATTCTCTGTTCTGTGCATAGAATAATGAAATATTAATTCTCAAAGGCTCCCTGTAGGAAAATATTAAGGTCTGACTGAGCACAAGCCTTATTAGTGCCCTCTACACCTCTCCTGAAGAGGTAGTAGTGTTAGGTTGGGTCAGGATTGCATGCAGGTTTCCAATCTAACTCTTTGGGGACACCTTGGAAAAGGAGCTGCCACATCTAAAGATCAAATTTATTGTCATGTGAATTCCATCCACTCATAAGAATTTTGACATCTAATATTTACCATTACAAATGCAAATTAACTTTTTTAATGAGATTACTCAGCATGCAGATGAGTCTCTCATTGTTCTGGCAGTCCTTTAGCTTGCTAAGACTCCTGTTATTCCTGTTATTTTTCTCCAGTGACCGTAACTCTCCAAAGTTTCTTATATTTCGTAGTATTGGAGCTGTATAAAGTGTCTACTTGCTACCTGGAGTATGCAGTGCTTAAGTTGGTGTTGGTTAAGTAAAAATGATCGTATTTTCAGAAGACCTAGGCTTTCATTCAGATTCTTCTATTTTCTACTGTTATTATTTGGAATTACGGTTTCTTCCTCTGTAGCATTTGTCTGATAAACTACACTCTTTGTAGCTCCAGGCGAAACGAAAAACTGGCTGCATGTACAAGTGTTTGGTAAAATTTAAGGTATTATATCAATGCCAGTTATCGCTTCAATGCTGAAGGCAAAGCTATCTTCTCTGGTACTGATCAGGGCAGTGTCACCAAGAAGCAAAACGGTGGAAGTGTGATGGAGAAAGACTGTAATCCTAGGCATCCTTGGTGGCTCAGAATCCGCATGGACGAAGACATCTGCAAACCAGTGGGAAATGCAGATGAGGATGATCAAACTCACTGGGGTCGAACATCAAGGGTCATCCACTGTTCTGCACAGACGTAAATGCAAGTGATGTCCACAGGGCACAGTAGTAGATGAGCCTGGGGAGAGTAGAGATGTCCACCGTGGGGCTGTGCCTGTGGAGGCTGCAGGAGTCAGGCCGTATTTGCACATGAAGCAGTGCAGAGAATGACAAGGCGGCCAGAAATGGAATCCCATAGAAAGCCAGGATAGGCTCAAGTTGAATTTCCTACAGATTTACACTTATTTGAACTGTGCAAGACTCACTGTGAGGCTTTTATTATTGCATATTGATACCCCGGACTGTTTTTGTACTTCTGTCTCTGTGTCTG
>NW_022900914.1:28714669-28747130 GCF_012274545.1 Fukomys damarensis | reverse complement strand
TAAAATGCTAGTGAATTACTCTTACCAAATTATCAGGATGGGAAAAAGTGCCATTCCACTGCAGACTCCTTGACTTGATTGATGGTTTCATCTCAGAGTTCAAGGAAGAGATCAATAGAAGAAAAATTCCTTTCCCAGGATCAGTTTTATTTCTTATTTCTAGGTGAAGAGAACAAGAGTCAAGTATGAATGCTATACCCATAGTATTTTCACTATGTCCTATTGTTTAAATGATTAGTTATTGAATGTGAACTAGCAATCCTTCTTTCCATTCAGTGTGTCAACAAATAACGAACGACTACTAAGTGAACATATAAATATAAAATTGTCTACATCATAATCATTTCTTCCAAAAATGTATAAACTAGCGGGGAGAAAAATTATGCATACACAAATAACTGGGAAAAATACTTGAAAAAAAAGAGGCTTACATTTTGTGAGGATTCAAATGACATATTTATACCCAAGGCTGGAGGAAAAAGGTATATATTACCAAAGTGTAGTTTGAGTTCAGCCCCCAAAATTGAATTGGATTTTGGGTCCAACATTAGAAGAGGAAAGGCATTTTTGATGCAAGAAGTATGTACTGTACACAATGATGGAGCAGTTTAAAAATTGAAATTGGAGAAATGATGATGACAATAATTTGACTAAAGGTGAGAATACAAAAAGGGAATGATGCCATCTCGACTCTGCCTTGCAGATATTATTAGGGGAAAGATATTTCAAATTTGAGAAAAGATAGTTTAGAATTCTAAATAGTGCTGAGCCTTATATTTATTTAGATGATAGAGGGGGGTACTGAAGATGCCAGAACACACAAAAAAAGACTGATGTGGTGTTAATAAGGAGACCGGATAGAGGTAGGGGCACAATGTAATGGCTTATTGAATAAAAGGGAGAAGGTAGACAAGAAGGAGAAATGAAAACAGCCAAAGAGAAACAAGTGTCAGAAGTGTTGGCAAAGTTACATCATCGGTCCCTAGCAATAGTTTGAATGTAAGGTATAAGATAATGGAACAGAGTTGAGAAATTATTGTCAGATTTCAATCTTGAAAGCAGGTGGTCTAGAAATGTAACTGTTGTGAATTCGGGAAGTCTAGATGTCGTTTCCCAGTAGGGGAGACAATTATGGCTTGTTTTTAGGCTGAACCTACAATGCAGAGAAACCCTAGAAATAGGGGTTTATAAATACTGTATTTCTTATAGAATTAAAATTGGCTCTTTTGTGATTAAACTCTTTATGTCCCATGAAAGATTTTTTTTTGAAATTGTAGAACAAGCAATAAATCAAACTGGTGTCCATTAAGCATGTCTTCAACAGAGACTTTCTAAAATTAGCATATGTATCACAGAGATCTGTTAAAGACGCAGATCTTATATCTGAGAACAAAATATCTACTTGCATTGCCTTTTTGACCTCAATATTGAATATTTGGTATGCTTTGAATTTTGATATTGTTTTTGATAGTGTTTGTTGTTCAGTTCACTGTGAGGTTTGTTATAAAGGTTCCATTTGTTCTAAGAACAAATGTGTTAAGAAATACAATCAACTTCACATATTCTTTCTTTCAGCAATTTAATATAATTTATTTAAACAGTCACAAAAAAAAGAACTTAGGCCTTTTCTCTACAAAACAATGGGTAAATATATGAGTGTTCCCCAAGGACTATAGATGATAAAACTTCTATCTAATAGACCCTACTTTTATAAAAAGCTTTAGATTCAGTTTTTCTTTCACAAAAGACTGGTCTTAATGTATGTGCTTAAAATCTAACTTACAGATGTTTCCGTATAGTTGTGCAATTAAATATTAAAATTAAAAATCATGAAACAATTTGGAGACAGAAGCTGATTGTTCCTTGCAGCAAAAACATCCTTTCTGTAGAATATGCTTGAAAATGAGGCTAGGGAGACGGTGCTCATTGTGTCGGCCAGTTACAGTTTTCTAAGGTCCAAACCTCTCAGAGGGAAGCATCTAAAATTGTACTTTCTCCACCCCAGCTAGAGGAATATGACTTCATGCTTTCCCCTAAAATGCCACTTTTTAAAGAGTTTGTGTAGGCTATTGTATCTCTTCACGGTAGCCCACTCTACACTGTGAGGTGTATTTTTATTTTTTCCTCCTTTTTTTATTGGCCCTAAGTTGGCTCTGCAGATCCCATTCTTCCCCCACACTTCTGTTTTCTTTCCACCTTTAATAAATGTGAAATTTTGCCACCATTAACAAGAAAGTGTTTGTTCAAAGTTTCCCTAGAGTCTTTGCTATCCAAATGTACAAAGTAGTTGGAGTTTTCCTATTCATGTATGCTTTTTAAAAAATGAAAATGAAAATGAGATGTTTAAGAGGCAAGATACAGTACATATGAATAAACAGAAAAGCTGAGTCAAAGAACTAATTTTACTTTGACACTTGCATTCTGCTACTGTAAGGAGAGCTGGGAGCCTTTGCTCTAATTGCCTTATGCTCCCTGTTTTAAAAGAAAGAAAATCTTTTGAATAACTTACTCATCTGCTTTTGGTCAGTGGCTTCCAAACTAAGTGTTCAAGCTTCAATCCCTGTTCCCTAACCCTTAGGTTCGAAACACTGGGCTGGACCCCATTCAGCACCCCCAGGTCGAATTCCACATGTTTAGTATCAGAGGCAATTTCAGCTCACCTCTAAATCTTTATTGCTTTAAATTCCATAGTCTCACAGCCTTTTTGGCTTTTGTCCTCTGGTATGTCTTTCTTTCTCTCCCTTCCTCGCTCCCTCCATTCATTTCTGTCTCTCTCTCTCTCTCTCTCCAATTTCCCAAAATCTTCTCTTTGATTTCTTTTTTCCAATCTTATTTATATTATCTAATAAATAGTTGAATTCTCTTCCAGTTCAGTCTGGCTTTTCGTCTCTTTCTTGAAGGCCATATTCTGTTTTCTTCGTATTCTGTCCCCTGTATGGCACTTACATTTAAATGTAACAACAGACTGTGTTTCCTATACTTTCCTCAGGTCTGGCTCCTTACAACCAGAAAAACCTTTCATTTCTCTGATTTTCTAGAACTCATTTAGCTTGAATTTACAAACTGGTCCATGGGATTCATAGAACTTTTAAAAATCTCTTAGTATCAAAGCAACCTTTCTGTTTTTGTTACCAGGTTTAATGGCTTTAAAATTAAGTATTGCAAAGAAACCTATGGGCTACTGATAATATAGTTCAAGACGCATTGGAAGCAGACAAATATGAATTATATCAAATCCAATCAAAATCACGGAAGACTTATAAGCTTGACATCTAGTCACTGCAGTTTTATTAGAAATCAGAACAAACTGAACTTCTCATTCTTCTGTATTTCTCAGTGCAGATGACATACAAGGAGGTACACTGTGGACATGTCAACCTTACCAAACATGGACACAGCCGTAGCGTTGTTAGCCATGAGCCAAGTACATGCCATGTAATGTTTTACATACATTTCCTGTGATCATAATCGCCTCCCAAGTTCAGCACTGTTGACTTCATTTCACAGATGAAGAATGTGATTCTCGAAGTTAATATTCCTACACCGAGACAGCCAGTAAGTTGCAGGGCCAGAGTTGATAGCCACATGAGACTAGAAAGCGTGCACACTACTCCCTACTCATTACTGCCCGATTTCTGGGGGAATATGTTTGTGATATCTCCATTTATTTGCAGATAATTCTTTGAGAGGAAGACAGTGTTTTTGTATGGATGTTGCTAGATATGAAATTCTCATTGAGATTTCAAAAAATATTTGAGGTCCCCTACCTTATACATATTCTCTGCATCATTTGCCAAAAATGCCCCAATTCCACCTTTTGCTTCTCCAGTCTATCTCTGGCCTACTAAAAAAGGGATAACAGGCGAGCTTCAACAATATGGGAAGCCTGGCTTTTAATGAATGTCCACGCAGGCTCTCTTTCACAGTCAGGTGCACTATGCAGCCTCTCTGCCTTCATTTGCACAGGATTCACCTGTCAGGGCCCATTAACACTAATGGGTCATTTCCCTTCCATCACTCCAAGAATCAAAAGGAGAAATTGCACTTTCGATGCGGTGGTAATGGCACCCGGGGCTGAGACCACTTAAGAGTTTCCTTTGTTGTCATCATGTGGCAACCCACCAAGGGACTTCAGGCACTCTCCGCTATAGGAAGAGTTTGTAAGAGCCATACTGGGTGGTGATGCTAAGTGCTGCCTCTGTAATGAAAACGCAAATGAGTCCCCTACTTAAGAAGCCAAACTCATCCACTTTGGTAGGCTTGTTGAGGTTTGCATGCTCAACACTGAATTGATATTTTCTGCTCTTTAGTAACACCAGGGAAAGATACTACGTCTTTTCAATAAGTTCTAAAAAGTTGTCAGAAAACCAGGTTGGCTAATGGGAAAGCAGGAAGTGGGGAGAAGGAAGGAAATTCATTTGGTAATTAGCACTCTCTCCATGGGATCCCTTATTATCCTTTTGTTTTTTTTATTGTTATCTTAATATGTCAAGTGGATGGCAATATTTATTGGGTTCCTGTTGCTTTTTGAGCCTGATATTGGGCACATGGGAGAATGTCAAAACAAAGACTCACTGTGTCCTCCGGGAAGTTGCAATCAGAAAGAGGAAGACTTGACAATCAAATATGTAGTATTTCATACATAACTGTTAGTACTAGGTTCTACATCTGCAAAGCCTGAAGCAGTGCTAAGAATTCTTCCTTTAATTCCCTGTTCTCTAACATTTCATTGGCCGGAGCAGAGATAAAATATTTTTTTCACAAATTTAAACAAATGAACATAGGGAGCATATACTTGAGTAGATATTTGACAAGTGAAGGTATAAATCTTAGCTGATATTCTCTAATGTGGGAGAAGGTAACTTTTTTCTACAACTCTCCTTGGTTTCTATTTTGAACTCTTATTCTTTTTTTTTTGGTACCGGGGAACGAACTTGGGTCCTTGTGCTTGCGAGGCAGGCCACCGAACCGCTGAGCTAAATCCCTGGCCCTTGAACTCTTATTCTTTGAGTTAGTGAAAATATAACCTCAGGCAATTTTAGTTCCCTTTTTACCCCTGGAGTTAAGTGTAAATTACAGGCAGTGGGGGACAGAAGTTTCCACTGTATCAGTTTTTGGAGGAAGTAGAGAGAGGGAGCATGGGTGTGTTTATCAAATATTCTGTGTCACGATTTAGGTGTCCACTGAATTTATACCCCACCTTTTTTGTTCTTGTGTGCATTACTTCTTCAAATCAGACTTTTTCTACTATTTCTGGAGCATTTGGAAATTATTCTGTTGCTTCCTCAGCACAGAGGTGGATACAAAGTTTCATGAGGCTCTCGCTGCTCGCAGGAAGTCTAACTCTACCATTTCTTCTCAAGAATCCCTGCCGCCTTTGGTTCGTCTGAGAAAATGCACACAGATGTACCTCAGCCCCCTCTACATACTTTAAGTTTTGACACCACCAAAGCTGGGCTCCTAAATTAGAAAACTGTTCCCTCTTTTTGGCACTCATCAATGACTGCTATGCTCCTCCATCTTATCTTCTGCCTGCCCAAATGGGGTGCAGGAAAGCTTTATTCTTCGCATGTAAATGCCTGTATATTTTGTCTATTTTATTCCTAGAAGGTCTAGACTTTTAGGACTTAAACAGAATGCTAATTTTCTATCTTTATAATTCATAAACTTTCTCTGAGGCAAGTTATACACAGTGGCTTAAAGTTTCAGTGAGAGGAAAAACAAAAGGGAGGACGGAGATATGGAGGAAAGAAAATAGTACTTCAAAACTATTACCCAGACCAAAAACGTACTATCCTTTAAGATTAAGGATGATGCTTAGTAGTTAATAAACCTTAATTTTATGTAAGAGATGGGAGAAGTAGCAACATCCACTATTTCCTGTAAAAATTGTGGAGGATCAATGATATCCTAGAATAATACAGCTTAGATTAGTAAATTAAGGAACCATATATCCCAGTTTGTAACCTTGATAAAGCCCTGTGACTGTTTTGTCTTTCTCTTTCAGCAAAGAAATATTATTTTCTTTTTTTTCTCTCACCGAATTTATTGGTACATTTTAGGTATACAGTACAGTTACATTCATCATCGGCATCTTGTACTTTTACGTGACAGGTTTTGGTTCTCACGTTTCTTTCAGTATACTCAAAGATGCAATTCAGAAGTTTCAGATTTGTAGTTTGGTTCTATTTCGCTTATGCACAAAGAAGTTAGCTTGGTGAGTGCTGGGAGAACACAGATTTCTGGATCAAAAGCCAAGGACTTTGCACTCTCACTTGGAGAAATAGCATGCGTATCAGTTTGTTCTTTTTCCAGGTCTCATGCGAGCAGCATGAGATCCAGGTGAGCATGAGAGATGTACTACATGGGAAAGATGTGCCAAGTGACGTGGAAGTGTATAAAAGGGTTAATATGAGAGAGTAAATTCAGATGATAATGAAAAGTTGAAGAAATTTCTGAAGAGTATGTCATGACAGCTTGTAGACAGGAGCAGTGTTTTATGGAATTTTGAGATTACCCTCTGCACTAATTGTTTACTAGAGTCTGGTAATTGCACCTACTGAATGCCATGCAGATACGGTGATAATATGCAATAGGAAAAGAGGCAGAATCGAGTGTGAATTGAAATCTTTTTTTTTTTAGTGATGACTCATAAAGTTAACCAATCCTGACCTTAGAGACCTAGAGATGACAAAGATAAGCAAAATGTTCCATTAGAACGTGCAAAGAAACAGGACAAAATAAATTTGTAACTAGTTAAAAAAAATCTGAAGCCAGCATCTAGTTGAAAGTGATGTTATTTAAAAAGGAAACACCTGAAGGACATAATCTACAGGTTCACATGGACTCGTATGGGAATTAGTGTGCAAGACCTACGAACAAGTATAATGGGCTTACATGCTGTTCAGAAGGTAACTTTAGTCACTAGAGGGAAATTGGACTTCTGATTAACTGAAAGTCCCACAGTTCTCTAAACAGAAAGTAAATTTAGTAGGAGAGCCTAGCGATTGAACGCCTGCTACATATCTTTGTATTTTCCCCTCTGATGATACTTCCTGTGTGTTACCCCACTTCATCCTCATAATCTAAGGATAAGAGTTTGGATCTCATTTTGAAAATGTGGCTACTAATCATCAGAAACTAAAGACAATGTAGTTGGTAAATAACTGGGTTTCAGTTTCCGTTTTCCCCTTCCTTCCTTCCTTCCTTCCTTCCTTCCTTCCTTCCTTCCTTCCTTCCTTCCTTCCTTCCTTTCTTTCTTTCTTTCTTTTGAGGCAGTAGCTCACTATGCAGTTCAGGCTGGCTTTGAGCTCACTATGTACCCCAGGCTGACGTCAAACTCTATGTAATCCTCCTGGCTCAGCCTCCCTAATGCTGGAATTCCAGCCATGCATCACCATGCCTGGTCGTTTGATTTCCATTTTCTAGGAACTTCTTCTAGGTTTAATATATTATTTCTTTCTTTCTTTTTGTGGTACCAGGGATCAAACTCAGGACTTTGTACTTGCAGGGCAGGCACGGGTGCCACTGGGCTAAATCCCCAGTCCTAGGGTTAATGTATTATTGAAGTATTTTTATTATTTTTACACTTAGGAAAACAGTGATTCATAAATTTAGTTTTTTATTAATTAATTTAATTAAAAATAAACCTCTTCTTTCATTTCTCCTTCCCCTTTGGACCTTTTCTTCCTATTTCACATTATCTATTATACATTTTGATCCTGTTTACACAAAGTCTTCATAAATAGGGAGGGGTGGAGGGTTTAAAGGGAGGGCAGGGGAATGGGGAAAAATAAAAACCAAGATGAATCATGTAAATGTACAAATTCCCAGTGATGAATGTCATCATATCGTATACCTAAAATGTACCAGTAAACTTAATGAATAATAAAAACAACCTCTCTCCTTTCTCTTTCCACCATACCGTGTGTTTAAAGTGAATGATGTGCTTGCTACTTCTGTGACATGGAGTCTGATCTTCCCACAGGTGACTTGTACATAGGAGGAGTGGCTAAAGAAACCTACAAATCCTTGCCAAAACTGGTCCACGCCAAGGAGGGCTTCCAGGGCTGCCTGGCATCCGTTGACCTAAATGGACGCCTCCCGGACCTCATCTCAGATGCTCTTTTCTGCAATGGACAGATTGAGAGGGGATGCGAAGGTACGAAGTCTTTGTCAGCACACTCTAAATAATTCTGATGCCACCTACGAGAGAGGACAAATCTCACTGCCCGGCACAATGCTACTCGCAAGTTGAACTCCCACTTCAGGTCTAGAAATGCTCCTTAGTGTTTTATACTTTTCATCCCACAAATTGAGCTGTTCGCAGGCCTATACTCATGCCTGATGTAAAGTGGGGGCTGTTATCTGTAGATCCTGTTATTTTCTCCGTCTTTGCATCCTGCAGTCCACCTGATGTGTGCGTGTATCAGTTCTGCAGTGTGTACTTCACAGAATTACATGGACACCCCACTTAATGTAGCAAATATATTTATCCTGTAAGTAGTAGCTAGCTTGGGCCCATTATTTAAAACCTGCAGTCAATGAGATATGAAATAAAAATTAAAGTTCAGACCCTCCCATTTTCGAATCACTCTTTGATTTATGTGTACCTGGCATCAAATATGTATCTAGTATATTAGCTATTTTGGGAAAAATAGGTTTCATATGTTCTATGAGGCTAATATTGTACACTTCAGAATTGGACTTAAGTGCCTTTCCTTCTTTTGTATGTTCTACCAGACCAAGATCTATAGGATTTTTGATAGTTACTTTTATTTTAAATAATTTTCACTATAATGCCTCAGATTATTTGAGTCAATTCTCCTTCCATAAATATAATTTAATCACATTATCATGAGTTGTGTGGCTCTGGATATATTGTTGCTTTTCCTTTAGTGTGAAACAGTTTGGTACATTTTGAAAATTTTTGATTCCTACAGAAATTTTATGTAGGAGAAAAAGAAACAAATGTGAATTCCTATCCCCCAGGAGATTATGAATCATTTCTTCTCAGCTAAAATATTGCTGTTATATTTATCAGCATGAACATTTTTTATTTGAACTTACATATTTTCTCTCTCTGAAACATGTTTCTCTAAAAAGTTAGGTGAAATTCAAGCTTTGTTGAAATAATACGCTTCTTAATGACAGGCTTTATTATATTCTTTTAATGATATTTCCATATTTAACATATTTAATCTGTTTAGTTCAAATCTTAATATAACACTTCTGTAAAACAGAATTTGTTTTCTCCTACCAATTTATTAAAGGAAACAAAATTATTAAGTGAATAAATTCCCTTGATTAGATATATATATAAGAATGTAGGACATCATAACTTTAGTTATTAGAAATGATCTAACTAGTTAGAATATATATTTGTCTGGTTTTCCCCATTAAGTTTATTGGTATATTTAATGCAAACAATACAGTTACATTTATCATTGGGATCTTGTACCTTTACATGGTGTATCTTGGTTCTTATTTTTTCCCCATTCCCCTACCCTTCCTTCACCTCCTTCATCCTTTCCTATTTACAAAGACATTGTTTTCATTTTTTCACATTTTTTCTTTTCTCTTATTTCCTTTCCCCTCCCCTCCTATTTGTCTATTTTTTAAGGAAAAGTTACTTAAAAAAACTTTTTGGAAAGTCTTTTTCAAAAGTAATACTTTCCATTTGGTGTTTTCTCACCTACAAGAAGTGGTGTAGGCAGACAGACATATTCAGCTAAATATCCACAAGGTAGAAAGTAAGATACAAACACACAGGGTCCTCACCACTAACTATGGATGGATGGGAAGGTAATGGGAGCAAGATGTGTGTGCAGAAGTACTTGTGATAATGGTCCTTGCTGTTGTTTTACAACCTCATCTAGTGAGCAATTTGCTTATTATGATTTATCACATATTCCCTTGGGTAGCCTTAAACTACTCTCCATTAGTTTGAACTTATTCAGTAGATTATGGCATTGATTCTTTTATTGCCTTACAGGTGAATTTTTCAATATCCGATCTTGACTAATTCTACCTCTTTTTCATTACTCCTAAAACATTACCCTATTCTTGCCTTTCTGCCCTGATATTTCCCTAATTATTTTATCCCGACATCAAGGTTAACAGCTCTTAATTTATGATTATCTCTACCGTAACAGTTTTCTGTGAATACTCTTAGATGTACCTGTCGTAGGTCTAATTGATGAGTTCATATGTTTTGTGGATTAGCAGTTAAACAGTAGATGGCTGATAAATTTTCTCTCTGAAGATAATGGTCTGAAGAAAGTTGAGTCTAAATCACACTGGAGTCCCTTAACCTTCATATTAATAGAAATAGTGTATGTTTGACATGACCAAGTAATATCTTGTCAAGATTTTCTGTCTTTCCTATCCAATAAGACCCACAAATCTCTAAGCTCTTGGCAGGCAGAAGAGTGTTTGACTTTTCCTCAATAATCACTTGCTACATTTTATTGTCAGTTTATTTCAGTGGGTAATAGTTCGTTTTATTCATAAAATACGTCTTGCCTAGGGAAGGGATCTTACCCTGTCAGAGACTTTTTAGATTAATATTTCTCAAAATTTAGCCTTTATCAGAATCTTTTGAAGTGTTGCTAAAACCCCAATTACCAAGTTGCCACCACCAGGGCTTCTGACTTCTTAGGTCTGAGGTAAGGTCCTAGAATATATACGTCCATTGAACAGCCATCGTTGCTTTTGCAATGGTGACCATAAGTTTGCATATGCTGTCTTATTCCATCCCCAGAACCTTATACATTAGGTATCACAGTACTGCCTTTACTATAGATCACTGCATTAAGCCTCAGAGAAGTAAAGAGATATTCCTAAGTTTACTCACCTGGTAAGTGGATCGTGTAAGTTTTAAATCCAAGTTTACCTTATGTGAAATCCCAGATATCTAACTACGAGACTGTCCTGTTTGTTTTCACACATTACAGTTTTACCTGTCTTCTCTCCTCTCCTCTCGTCTCCTTTCCTTTTTCCTTTCATCTCTCCTTTCCTCTTTCCTTTCCCGAGATTGAACTCAGGACCTTGCACGTATGAGGCAGGTGTGGCGCCACTGAGCTAAATCCCTGGCCCTAGACATATCCTTTTCAAAAATCACTTAATACAAATGTCCTTTGACTCGTTCTCAGTTTCAGTCAGAATAAAATAAAAGGAACATCATGTACCTAAGGGGAAAATTAATTTAAGACTCTGTCCCGTGCAGATGACTGTCAGTGTTTTTAAGTATTGTTTTAAAAGGTGAGTACTTGGAAAAATGTGTCTTGTCAGGCATAGGTATGCATTCTCTTGTAATACCTGAATATAGAAAGACTGTTTTGACACTGAAAACAATAATAAAAATGAAGCATGTCTTCATGGTCACATAGGAGTTTGACAGGAGCTCCTGAGTTGTGACTCTACAATATGGGCAGTTTCTAGGATTATGGTGTTACCCTTTTTTAAGGTTTAGCACTGTTTAACAATAAACATTTTCTGAGGATTTTTGAAAAACAAAAGCAAAAAGTTTTTATCAATGTTTGCTGCTGCTCTTACCTTCTGTGCAGGACATGGAGCAAATGATCGTTGATAAAGCAGCTTCTTGCCCAGACGAGACAACCACCACCCCTCCCCACTCATCCCCAGATAGGTGAAGGAAGAGTGTTTTGAGAGCTTTCATTTTAAAATTATATGAGTTACATTCAGTCATTAGTGTTGCAAGACAAAGATCAGTAGACCACCTATCTCATATGTAGGCTGGAACAACAAAAGCTTTCAGATCTTGTGGACCTGGGAGATTATTATTACTCCTACTATTACTACTTTTAAAACTTTATTGTTTTTAATCATTATTATATGCCAGCTATTATGTTGCTATCAGGATTTGTAATGTTATGTTTTTCAATTTGTGAGGATTCACATAGGTTAGGCTAACTTCATTCATTTTCTATGATGAGTAGCTTTACTGAGAAAGTTGTCATAGAAATATGACTGCAAGGTTCATGTTTAAAAGGCATTTTCTAAAAACATCAATTTATACAACTAATAATTATAGATAATTCAGATTTATTCACTAAAACAGGTACCTCAAAGCCTGTTACTCTCAACATCCAATTAGGCGGGTGTCTACTTTTATATTTTCACAAAACCAAGAAATTCTGTTTACTAGAAAATATCTTTTATTTACACTCTAAAGCTATTTTGGTGGACCATGCTGTCTTCCCACCCTTTTCTAAGTCCTTATTAGTCAGGTGTTACTGTAACAGTTGTTCACTGGGCAGTTTATCAGAACCGAGGGCCATTTTGAAGGTGTAGAGAATGCAGGCAACGCTTTGAGACCCTTCAGTGGTGCAGCCCATCTGGTAAGAGCAACGATGAATTCTTCACACTGAAATCTTACAGAATATATGGTGCATCATAGAGCAGTTTGCTTCTTCCGTTCTTCTGACTTTTACCCACTTAAATTTATACATAGGTGTATGTATGTAGTTTGGTGCCACCCCAAAGTCCAGCTGTTGGCAGCAAGTGGCTGGCATTACAGTTTTAAGCTTTAATTGAAGGAGAAAAATAAAAGTTTTAGAGGGAGAAACATAGCAGGCGGTAATTGCTTTGCTAATGACCATAGTCTGCACTGTGTCTGCACATGACAAATAGTGCTGTATGTTCCAAACAAGAACACAGTCACTTGGTAAGGCGGTCATATCTGTCCAAAAGAGGAAGAATTACAAAGGCCCTTTTAATTTTCCTTCATTACATGTCATTGGCTCAATTAATCATTATGCTTGTATATATACATATATACAGTAAAATTCTAATAAATTACTGCTTTTTCATCTTTTGCTTCTCTTAAGATTTATGGCTGTTAGATTTAATTTGTTTGCTATTCATAGCATTTTTCCCTGTACAGCAGCATGCTTTTTTGAATCTGAACGTTCTTCTGTGTTTGCCCCATTTCAGTATTGCTTACTAACATTTAATATATTTTGCTTTTTTTTTTTAATTTTGCTGACAAAGTTGCATTGATGAAAGCTGACTTGCAAGGTAGATAGCCCTGTGTGTATAAAACAAGACTGAAACCCCATACTACACAGTGGAAACCCTAAAATAACATTTATTACATTTCTGCAGTAACTGTTATTTGGGTTTAGATTTCTTTTTCTTTTTTTTCACGTCTAGAGCACTGTGCAAGAAACCTCATTTTGTAACATCATTCGCATAAAGGCTTTCAGTCTTGAATATGTTTGTATAGTGATTGCCTTTAGTGCTTTGATCATTCCTTTTTAGTTCTTTGTTTTTCAGTGTTCTACTTATGACTCTTGAGAAACAAACTAGCATTCTTTTTACTTGTTCGTTCAATGGGGGCATGCCATTTCTATAGAGTCTTTCATTTTATGTTTAATTGCATGCAGTTGTTAAAGCATGTGAATTGATACTTGCCAACATACCTACCCAAAACACCCAGCAATCATAACTTTATTCATAGTTTGTGCCAAGAAAGCTTCTGGAACTTCTAGGGCATTTCTGCATAACTCTCTTTGGTTATTTTACCAATCTTTATCTCAATTCCATGAAGTTATAATCTCCATTTCTCATGATGTCTATTCATTGGTCTGAAGTTAAGGAGATCCATTCATTTTCTGAAAACTAAATGCTGACAGAGAATTATTGTTAAGAGAATGAGATTGCCTGTTACCATGACCATACTAGCAACAATGCACTTCCTTTTATTCTTTGTTGGTTTAGTTCATTACTAGAACATATTTTTTTCTCATTGTAGCAACTTAAAAACTTCATGTTATAGCCTCTCAGTTCTTAATTCAGGTGTGTGAGCAATAACTTTCAAAACTAGTTTGGACCTGTAATTTGAGGTGTTGGCAACTACTACATGTGATCTAGCTAATATATAAACTTGTGAATTTTTTTAAAGAACCCAAGTTTCTTTTGGTATATTTTGCAGGTCCTAGCACAACCTGTCAAGAGGACTCATGTTCCAATCAAGGTGTGTGCTTGCAGCAGTGGGATGGCTTCAGCTGTGACTGCAGCATGACTTCCTTCAGTGGGCCCCTCTGCAATGACCGTAAGTACTGTCCAAGGACAGTGTGATGATGCTTGTTGATGCTTCTGGCTGCTGTTTGATATCCAGGGACTGAACATGGGAGTCTCTGTACTGCCTCATAATGAACCGTCATTGCCAAGAGACACAGTTGTTTGCGCAAAGAGGAAAAGTTTTATATTTTAAACCATTACATAGGGATTCCATTTGCTATGTGCTGTGAAGATGGTGATTCTTTAGCTTTGTACTGTTTATTATTATTATTATTATTATTATTATTATTATTATTAATGGTCATCTTGTATGAAAGAACCTTCACATTTCCTATATATCAATTCTCTTATAGCTTTGTTTAATAGTACAAATTGATTTACTTAAAAGATTTACCAAAAATCACAACAAAATTGAGATTATCCTTAAAATGATTAATACTTTGTTAAAGTTTAGATAGGATTAGAAGGAAAAACTGGTACTGGTTGGGCAAGTGTCTAAATAATTCTCGGCCTTTAAATACAGTGCAGCTGATGACATATTTATTCAGCTATCATACACTGTGGAAACAGCAGAAATTCATCCTCAGAGAACTTCTTTGCAGGTCAGATCATCTGTAACCCCTGCTCCCCAGGCTGTCCTTTTCTACTCCTTTGTACCCTGAAGACACTTACAGGACAAAAATCCCTGTGTTCTCTCTCTACCCCATTCACTATCCATATAATCATATAATCTTCTCCCCCCTAAGGTGCTGTGCAGGCCATCAGCAGTCTGCTGTCTGCAGCTGGAACTGTGTGGCTAGGATTTTTGTAGGGACAGCCTTATTTTCATACTTCACATTAGCCATGAGTGGAGTCAGTCACTTCCCCTACACAGTCTAGAATTTCTCCCATGCAAATGAGGGATCAGACCTGTCTTTAGCAATAACATAGCTCACCACTGTGTGTCAACTCCCCATCCAGGGAATAAGTCTCCCCTCGTTTTTGAAATTTTATCTTGAATTATATGTTATGAGATTGTATCTTGGTAGTGGTGAATTTTGTGAATGGTTACAGGTCTCATGTTTTCCTTTCTTCTACATCCATTTTAGTGCACTGATGTATTTTACTTCAATATATATACATATATATATATATATGTATATATATTGAAGAAAAATACATCAGTGCACTAAAATGGATGTAGAAGAAAGGAAAACATGAGACCTGTAACCATTCACAAAATTCACCACTACCAAGATACAATCTCATAACATATAATTCAAGATAAAATTTCAAAAACGAGGGGAGACTTATTCCCTGGATGGGGAGTTGACACACAGTGGTGAGCTATGTTATTGCTAAAGACAGGTCTGATCCCTCATTTGCATGGGAGAAATTCTAGACTGTGTAGGGGAAGTGACTGACTCCACTCATGGCTAATGTGAAGTATGAAAATAAGGCTGTCCCTACAAAAATCCTAGCCACACAGTTCCAGCTTTATATATATATTTAATGTTCGTCCTTCAAGATTCTTCCTTGTATTTCATTTACTTGTGATTTCTTGCAGCGTTAGTCTCACAACAGAAGCAGGACAATGAAACATTGCATCCCCCTACATCAGCATATTCTGCTAGTGTCTAATCTATATTATTGCTGTGAGGGGTTTGAGAGGGAATTAACTGGTCAATAGGATAAAATTTTATTTCTTAACTTTCAAATAGGTCTTGCTTTATAGAACTTAATCAAAATGCTTAAAGCATTTCCAACAAAACATTTTCATCTATTATGTGCAAAGAATATCCCTGACAAAGCCTCCTGTTTATAGAGTACATGCTTTATGTTGTAAATACTACAACATATAAAGTTCTAGCATGACAGGGAATGTGATGGTTAAAGATTTGTGCTTCACAGCAGAGGCTAGAGTTGAGTGCGGATTTAATGAAAGCTTAGAGTTTGCTCTTTCTTACCTCTGTCTATTTAGACTCTATTCATATCAGTAGATGGTATATCACAATATCACAGGGAGGGTCAGGCTAAAATATTCTACAGAACCCGGTTGTTATACACTAGAAAATGGTACAGTTTACCAGCTGTCTTAGGCTTCCATTCCAAGATACTGGCTATAGGAAAGAAAATCAACTAACACACAGTAGAAAGCCAAATCATGCTTGGAAAAAGCCTTTAATGGCCATGTACCATAGGTGGAGAAATATCTGACCTCCATTTTACAATTGTCATCTTCCCTAGAGTTATAGTAAACCTGAAGCAATGCGTATATGCAAACACTGTATTTCTGTATATCAAATCACACTAAAAAATGATAAATTTAGTTTGAACCATATGCAAAGGTTTAATAAATACTTGTATATATCCAAAAAGTCAAGGATAGTGTTTAACCTTTATAAATGCTTTAGTAATGCCATGTGTCTACATCTCCAGAGCAATAATTTCCCGGATTTGCTCCTACCACATAGAAAATGTCATCAAATTATTTTCAAGGACAACCAGCAGACTGAAAAAATGTTATGTTTTTATTATGGCAAATTTTTACTCCTGAAAACAATCCTGACAGATGTATGACTACATGTGGCCGTTGAGAGGGCTTTTTGGGTATGAAAATATTTTTCATTTTGCTGAAGTTTATTCTCTGCCAAACTTTGCTTAATCTAGTTTCCATGTTTTACAAAACAGTTGCTATTTGGTTGTGTCAGCTCATGTATCCTCATCTACTTGCTAAATATGAATAATGCAATTTTCTGTGTGTATTTCCTAGACTTTTCCTAGGGGAACATCAAGATCCAACCTTAAGTATCACACTGTCTTCAAATCATTTTTTGCAGAAAATCATTTGAATGCTGCTCTTGGGTGATAGTGGTAATGGCAATGATAAGGCTATTTGTTATTTTCTTGTAAATAGATAAATGTCCTTCAGTAAATGTGTCTCCTGATATGCCTCTTGCGCAAATCAGCATTAAAATTACTTTGAGAGCTCTCAGAATACATGCATTTTGATTAAATCATTACCTGTAACTGGGTTTTCTGGAAACGTGAAATGGTTCTGTGGTTTGTACATTGGAGCTTCTTGGTAAGGAGGATATGTAGGTAAAATCTACATTTGAAAGAAAAGCTTATCTTTACATCCATTATAATTTATAGAAGGAACAATAATAATTGTTACTTTGAGACATACAAATGAAAAAAAATGGTTAAATGTCTTGTAACATTTCCCTCACTTTTAAATTTTTTTTTTTAAAGTAAAGCCAATCAGACCATTTTGTTTCTTTTTTGTTGTTGTTGTTACTGGGATTGAACTCTGGTCCTTGCACTTGCAAGGCAGGCAGCAGAACCACCAAACTAAATCCCCGGCCCACCATTTTGTTTCTTAATGGCGTTTCATTGTTGGCTTTGCAAACAAAAAAACAAACACATACAAAAAGGAAATAGAGAAAGTTCTTTTTAATAGGGGAAAGAATACACCATATTATAAAGAAGTACTCCTCCCTAAAATAGAACTTCTAAATGTCATATATCTGATAAGTTTCAAAGAGTGGGTTATAATAACTAGAAAACATTATTTATATTAGCCTGGAGATATAATTAACAGTGGGAAGATGGGAATGCTTTGTAGCTTGTAAATGTAATCTTGGATAAATCATACTAATTAATTGAACAGAAAGGAATCTTTCAAAAAAAAGAGGCACTTATGTAAAGAGATGCCAAAGGCTATGTTTAAAGAAATGTGTTTGTGAAAATTCTTTTTTCCTGTGGAAAATTGACATTTGAGTGATCTCATTTAAAAAAAAAATTGCCATGTGCCTGTGTGAACGTGTGTATGTGTGTGTGTGTGTGTGTTATATTCTTAACCCTTCAACTCTTCTTCCATCTTACTACTAAATATTTTTCTGGCTTATTGTACTAATTTCGTGGTTGTCTCCTCCCTTTTTCTTTCTGCTCTGATCATTCTCTGTGTCTCTACTAGTTTTATTCTTCCTATTCTCTTTGATTTAAATGTCACCTGTCTCTTATTCTCTCAACCACTGGCAATATTTTTCCTCTTCTGTTTCTATAGGTGTTTGTATTATTTTATCAGCCATCATTTTCTAACATGTAGTTTCTGTGTCTGGTCTTACCTCAATCTCATTCTGAGTCTATATGCATCTTCCAGGAATAGTATTTCTTTCTTTGCTCATAAACCCAGTGTTTCTATAGCATGTTGAATGTAATTGGTGATAATGGGACACTAACCAAATGTTGACGGAGTGCACAAACCTTGCAAGAAAATTTCTGGCATATTTCAGCGGCCAACATTATTTTCTTGAAGCATCTGTCAGGGGTTCATAAACCTCCATGGTCTGACCCCAGCCTTCATTTCCATACTTTTCTGTTGTAGAACCTCATCCATTGGTGTGTTACTGCCAGTTTACCTATTCATGGCTTTCTGTACAACATTATGCTTTCCAGTTTCCTCACCATTGTGCATTCTAATTTCTCCACCTAGGGAATGCTGTTATTCCACCTGGAACATACTCTTTTCAGTATCTCTGCTTGAAGGAATATAATTTCCTTTTCAATGTCTGCTTAAATTATCTTATCTCATGGAAATTTCCTTGGTACGGTATCCTGGACGTTACCTTTCTTCATTTGAAATCTTAGAAAGCCTGTCTATCGCTCTACTTCATATATAGATATTTGTGAACTTTCTCTGTGGTGGACTGTTGGTTGAATGCTTACTATATGCCAGGCCTATGCTAGGATAATGCATTTTACACCCACTCATCATTATCAAACCAGTGTGTTAACCAGTAATCCATTTCCGCTCTTAGCCAGTGCTTCAGAAAGGAATGTAACCATATTAGCTAATTTAATGTCAGGTTGGAGAAGATGAATATGGCTATGATCACATAGAAAATAGCAGACATAATAACATTGTCACATTACATTAGTATGGAAATGTAGTGTGCCAAATTACAGTTCAGCTTTAACAATATCTGTTACCATATGGGAGTAATATATCATAGTGCTGTTATTTTGGTGCTATAGCTTAGGGAACATAGGCTTTGCTACTAAAAGACTATTTTCCAAGATTGTAAACCCTGCCAAGAGAAAATCTTTCTGATCGGAATGTATTGTGTCTTTTGTATGGGAATTACAAATATCCAGTGAAACAAAATGAAATGCATTTAACTGAAATTTTTACCATGGCATTTAAGAATATCTTAAAGTTTGTTTCTTATCTTCTGTTATTTGAGAAGAGAATCCAGTATGCATTGTCTTAGCATCAATATCTGGTGAATCATAACTGGATCCAAGTAACATTTCTGTCCCATTTAAATCTGCCAGTAGTAGTAGTAAGCTGTGGATTGATTGGCCCCTGGTATTATTTAAGAATGGACAAAATGTCACAGTTTACTATGTCAACAACCATATCTTCATTGTGAGTTGATGAGTCTTATTAACTTTGAAACCATTTATTTCTAAAGGGGAGCAGCCCTTCAGCTGCTTAAATCAATTCATAAGTAATATTTACTGTAACTCCTTAGAAAAATGATTACAGTGTTGTTTATTCCGAGTCAGAAAATATAAAAAAAAAGACAAAAAAGAAAGTATAACATGTGGCGGAGAGATGCAGTACATAATAAAAGTGCTATCTTCTACCAATTTATGTAAATTTATCTTTGTTCTCACTTGAAAATAGATATCAACAATAAATGCATGAAAGGAAGCATTGGTCTTTTCACATTACAGTTGGGCAACTAGATGATGGTGTCATACTGTATCTATGTAAGAAAAGCTAAGTGGGAAGAAGAATCCTCAAAAGGTGGAATACAGTATCGGGCCTTTGAATTATCCAAATTAGTTGCCTGTACTGTACAGCAGCAAGGTGATCCATAAGGCTGAGGAGCCTTTTGTCCTAGGTAAACTCTGCCAATTTGGCCTCCAATAATTGAGAAGGAGGAGGAATCCTATAGACTTTTCTGTTAGTATTCTCTAAATTTCTTGACTAAAGTAAAACTCTGGCAATGTTGGACCACGTTGGACCATGTAGCACAAATGTTATCACACTAATCACAGATTTCATATAAATATGAAGGTAGCTGTTATGTTTGCATTACTGTGGTAAAAGTATCATATCACACCAGAGCTCAACTAACCAGGGCTACAGTGAGGGAAAGTTTTGCCAGTCTCCTTGGTTAACTATTCCTAAAGGCTAAAAATGATTTTAATTATTTCAAAGAGATTATTTTAAAGAGATCTGTGGTTGCAGCCTCCCTCTGGATGCTTTTCTTGCTGTATGAGTGCATTTTGCTCGGGCCTGCTGCCCTTCGTTCTACCCAAGTAATAGAGCAGTGCAGAATCCAGGGCAGAACCATGACATTGCCTGAATCATAGGTGCTCACGTTTACAACTTTAGACCTTTAAGGTTACTTTTACTTTTGAAGTGGAATTTACTTCCCCCAGAATTTCCACTGAAGGCCCTTGTGAACAAAATGAAGATAAAATCACATTGAATTTTCAAAATCCATTATGACACTAAGTTTAAAGAATAAACAACTTAATATCCATTTGTTAACCAAAAAGAAATGTGAAGAGAACAGATTGTTAAATACTTCTTGCACTTTATAGAATCAAATTATCATGAGTTTTTATTTTAGAACATTAGAAGATCAAATATAATTAGCTTGGACTTTGTGAAATATTTAAAAAGTGTAATTGTGATTGGATTTGGTTGTATAGGATTAGGGATGGGTGGGTATATACTGTACTTGATTGCTGTAAACATCCATAGGTGGTACTTAAGAACAACTACAAAAATTTTACATGTAGACCACGCCAATGTATTTTCATGTTAATATCATAGCTAATGTGTTTTATATCCATGTGGTTTATGTTTTATAAACATTATCTTTGTAATCTTCAAGTAGTCTTATTATTTTTAATTTAGAAATAAGAATATTGAGGAATAGGTATTTTCTGTAACGTCTTTGGGCAGAAAAGGCTAATTTTTGGCACAAAGAGGATTTGAAAGTATCCTAATGTATACCTATAGTCCCTCTGAAAAAGGGATAGATTCACTGTCAATGCCTTGGAAACTTGCCAGCATCAAAATTCCCCAGGGAAATTAATAATGAGCAGAATTTAACAATAAGCGATTTTCTCCATGATCTTAGATTTAATTTTAAACCTTATGCTGTACGAAACACATGCTTCTCAGCTGCTCCTCTGCCAGTCTTAAAGATGAGGGAGAAATTCAGAGTGAGCTGTCAAAGACATACTGTCTTCAACTTCCATTTCTATTATAAAAAGGTACTGATTATGAAAGGGAGATGGGAATTTCCTGTGATTTTTTATGACAGCCTTTCAGAAATAATAATGTAATATTTGATCGTGAAATTTGGTAAAATATTTCCCAGAGTTCCTTTGCTGACATTGGAATCACAGTGGATAGAATGGGAAATGGATACCTAACCCTCAGCATTAAGTTGACCCCTGAATGAATGTATATCAAGTGTTTCGTTAATCTCAGTATTTTATTTATACAGTTTTTGAGACAGAAAAAAATCAAGTCAGAGCTTAGTGATGTGGTCTTTGATAGTCTTTAGCAGGTATTCAAGAGGAACATAAGAGAATGCATGAACTCCAGCACTTAAAAGTTTACTGCAAGATTAAGAGTAGAGACCAAGAGCCCTCCATTTTTGTAAGAAAGGTAAAGAAAGTCTCAGGAAATGTTTAGAATCCATGAAAAGGTAAAAAATAATAATATTACTGTGTTTGCATTAAGGGATAATTCACAGCATCAAGAAAAAAATATTACTGTGAAGAAAATGTGCCTTGTCCAGTGATCCTTTTTTCTTCCCTGAACAAAGCATTCTGTGTCTTTAATGAGATTTACTGTAGCAATTAAAAAGTGTAGAATTCTTTTATGGGAAGGAATTACAGTCTTCTCTCCAGCTCTGTGCTATTATACATTTTTACCTCTCTGGTAGCATTCAACAGCAGCATAAAATACAAGAATAATCTGTTAGCTCTCGGTGTTATGGAGTGTATGGTTTTAATGATTCTAATGATTTAAATTCATCTCTCAGAAAATGACCTCAAGAGTAGGATGCTTAATCTCACCAGGACTTGGTGAGATAGGAAGGTACAAAGACATTTCTTAAATTGAAATGATTTCAGAATGGAACAAGTTTTATAAAAGGATCAGCTGATATAGAAAAGATGTTTTAAAAAATGGGTCGTGAACGAGGAGGAGGATGCATTTGAAAGAGACAGTGGAGACTGTTCATGTAGGTGCAAATGCGTCTTATAAATACAGAACATATGACCCATTCAGGAGACAAACAGATGGAATATGTAACAGAAAATACAGAATATATTTTGCTTAGTTTCTTCACTAGAATGATGTACTGTGTATTTTGATGTTTGGCACCTCTCCTGTGGGAAGCTTTCAGGGCTTCATCTGGATTCCAGTAGCTCAGGACAGTGCTAACATTTTGGACAGTATTGGGTAAAAGCAGGATGTTCAACTTGTTGAAAAAGCCTCCCCAGCATAACTTGATGTCAGATACCCCAAAAACATGTTTGGATGTTGTGACTTTTACTTCTGACATGTCGGCCTCATTGATTTAGGAGAGGCCTAGCAGATTAGCACAGCACGCTCCTGGGTGGGTCTGGGTAGGTCTTGAAGGCATGGCCTTGAGTGTTATGCATGTTTTTTTTTCCTGTTTGTCTGTACCACTGTTCCTCTACTCTGCTTCTGGTCACCATAAACTGAGCAGCGTTGCTCTACCGTACTTCTGCTATGATATATTTCATCCTTGAAGTCAGCCAACCATGACCTGAATCCCCTGAAACATGAATCAAATTAAAACTGTAATCCTTAAAGAGGTGGGTGTCAGGAATTGTGTCCCAGCAATGAAAAGCTGACTGATAGAGAAAATTGATGTGGGGTCATAGTGTCACGGTACCTGTGGTTTCGAAGCTTTTGGGACTGGTGTACTGGAGGAGTTTGGAAAGCTTTGGAGATGTGGGTTAGAGAAGCTCTAGAATGCAGTAACCAGACTTTGGTGTGCGATTCTAGTCAGAGCTTAGAAAACAAGAATGCTAATAGAAATGTGGACATTGAAGACCAAACTCAGGAGATTTTATTTGGCAACAAGGACTCCATGGGCGGTTGGATTAGAGACCATGTGTGTAACACTCTGGCAGAAACTTTGTCTCCATTTTGTTCATGTCTTAAGACTTTGTAGCCTCAAGATTGAGATTAAAGGTGGGTGACTCATTAATTTGACAGAGGCATTTGAAGGCAGCCCAAAATTTAGGCAGTTACTTTGGTTCTGCTGCCTGCTTTTGCTCAGATTTGTAATGCGAATCAGAGGAAAAAGGCATTCAGAAAATTTTGAAAAATTTAAATTTTGGGCCAGAAGATAACTTGCGTAAAGTTGGGGCCAACAAAGCTTTAGCTGCTAATGATCAGCAACATTAAAAAAGAAAACAAGTATTTGTACAGGAAGAAAGATGTGTTAAGGCTCATAAAAAATCAGCAAGACCTCACCCACTGAACTCTGAAGGGTTCAAAATGGTAAACCTTTCATTTGAAAAGACAGTCCCTAGGATTCCTGCTTAAGTAGGATGTCTTAGAGAATTGGCTTCCTGGGATTTGTTTCATCATGCCCATCCCAGCATTCAGAGGCCTCTACAGTCATGGTGCAAAGGGCTTGGTAATTGCTGCCACTGACAGAAGATCTTAGTGTCATCCATATGATGAAGAGTTTACTAGCATGCAGAATGCAAGGGCTGTAAAGTCAGGAAGCCTTCCATCCAGATTTAAAAGCAAGGCCTGGCAGGCTAGGCAAGGAGCCTGTGACAGGGTAGTGCATGAAACTGGGAATGAAGCCAAAAGTACAGTGGATAGCCTAGGGTTTCAACGATCCCTGGGATATGAATATACGGAGGAAAGGAATAGGCTGTGAGTGGAGTGAAACCAACCCAAGACAGACGCTATTGAACTGTAACTAGCAAGGCCATAGCCATGGGCTATCCAAACTCTGGAATTCACAACGCAACACCAAGAGCCTGGGATGCTAGAATAAGAGCTGTATAATTTAATGTTTGCCCTGCTTGTTTCAGTTTTGTTTTAGTCTAATTACTTTCTGTCTTCTAATTCCTCTCTTTTGGAATGGGACTGTTGACACCATGCCACTATTTCCTTGGATTTATGTAAATTGTTTTTGATATTTACAGTTTCATAGCCAAGAGTTTTCCATGAGACTCAGAGGAAAGTTAGACTTGGAGTTTTGAAAAATGTTGGAACTGTTGGGACTTAGGAAAAGAGATTATTGTATACCTAATTGTACATGGGCTGACTGAATGTGTTAGGAAGAATTATGAACATAGCTGTTGTCTGTATTTGGAGATTAAGTATGGTTGAAGGAGATGTGTTTGGGTGTGAACTTAACAAGCGGTGGGCTATGACTATTAATTTTGAAATGCCAAATTAGTTGGATTAAGAAACAGCAGATTGGTATAGCACTCTTGGATGTGTCTGGATAGGTTATGAATGCATGACCTTGGGTGCTATATATGGTCCCATGCCTGTTCCTCTCTCAAACTATTCCTCTGCTGCTTCCTGGCTGCCATGAATTAAACAGCTTTGCTCTGTCACATGCTTCTGTCATGATGTTTCTGCCGTAGAGCCATCTGAACATGGACTGAATCCCCTGAAACTATAAGCCAAAGTAAACCTCTCTTCCTTAAAGTAATAGGTGTCAGGTATTGTGTCCCAGTGAAAGGAAAACTGATAAAATACACATCATATCTTTCATGGTCTCTTGGATGCCCAACCTGGCGGAATCCAGAATTGAGCATGCAGATTGTTGTGATCATTGCACAGAGTAAGAGAGCATTGCTGAAACTAGTGTCCATCTCTGATTGTTTCAATCCCGAATCCTCTCTCCTAGGTCCTATTCAGGGGAAGTGCTCCATTTTACTAAATTAAAAACAACAGTATCAGAGAAATACCATTTCCTCACAGCCGCAGGAGACATCACAGAAGTAATTAAACTAGATTTGGTGCGTCAGGCATATTCCTTTTATTGACAGTGACAATAATTCTGTAAATCAAAACCTGGAAGCATTTTCAGTGTTGTTGAAGTCCTAAAGATAAAAACTTAAAGTTGTTAAAATTAAATCTCATGGAACTAAAATTGATTTATGGGATGCACTGTGAGAAGCTGATGCTTGAGTCATGAATGCAACCTCTCTTCAGAAATTCAGTGCCTATAAGCTAAATGATGAAGTGTAACTTTTTTAGCTGAGTCCCTGAAAGCTATGCTGATGGAAAGCCACACTGAGTACTTCTGTACTAGCTCTCAATTATTGTTTTTAAGATCAAGAGGAAAATCCTTTTCTTACTACCCCAATGTTTCTTTTCCTCATGCTAGCTATAGGTTTTTCTGATATTCATTTCCATGACAATCTTTCATTTGTTAACTCAACATTTAAATCTTGTACAATCTTACTTAACAAACACATCTCTGCAGCCTGATGTGTTATTCCTCATATGTTCTGGCATTCAACTTGTTCAACACAGGCATGTGTAGAGACACACAGGTAGAATCACTAAGTGCTCTCTGTACCTTCCTTCGTCTTTGCCAAATGACTCCCTTCTCGAGACTATCCTGCTTCCTTACATCTGCTCAGCCTAAGGAGTGCAGCCAATGCAGTGACCCATCAGAAAAACTGCACCAGAATAGGTCAGTCTTGGGTTACCAGGTGGCCTCTTTGGAGGCCAAACATTGACTGTCTAACCTAGTGTCTATATATGTATGTATGTCTCTATTTCAGTTATATTTTTATATTCTATTTTTCTGGTTTTGGTGTTATTTCTCACAATTTGGTGTTATTTGGTAATATGTATATGCTTGATAATATTTGAAGATTGTTATCTTGAAGCCTTCATTAGTTAACTGATTGTGAGAATGTGTGTGTGTTCATCCTTGCCCATTCCAATAATTCATTTAAGAAAAAAACATATATCATATAACATCTGCCAGTAATAATTTCTTAAGCTTTATCACTTTACTATAAATGTACTTTTTATTATCTTTATAGTGAAATTAGAGTCTTATTTTGCTAGAAAGAAAGTGCCTTCAAATATCAGCTTATAATTTCTTCCTTTTCACTGAAGTCCTGTTTTATATATTATCACATTAAATTTGACAAATGCAAGGACCTTTTGTCATTTCAAGATAACTATTTTTGTTCACTTTACGTTTTTCTCATTAATTACCTGATACCTGCAAGAATAATCACATCATTATGAAATGCTATGCTGCCTATTTGATCTTTCTTTTATTTAAGCCTTAAGATTTTGCAAAATTGGAGTATTCTTCTGGCAATAATATAATATCCCTGGGAAAAATGATACTGCTTTTCATGCTTTACTTTAGTCTACCAGCGTCCTTGAAGAATTCTCAAAGGGTCCTCTTTGCTAAAGCTACAGAAGAGACAAATGCCTACTTGGTGTTATAACATGAAATCCAAACTATTCTTAGTGTTTGTTTCCTTTCTATATTAGTAATGCAAAATATCACGTTTTTATTTGCAATTGTACCAATAGCAAGAGGCTCACTTTGCCTAATGCTTTGGTTCAGTATTTTTAAAAACTATACCAGAAATTATCTCAAAAGGATGATGACTATTTTCTGCCTGCCAGTATACCTACGTGATAAGCTGTCTGCTGAGTATGCAGTGACAGCGTGAGAAAAGAGAACTTTTGGGATTGTTAAAAGTATTGAGAAAAAAGTTATAAAATAAATTTCAAGAATACTAGAATTTGTCTACCTGAATCAAAAGGAAGGCAGTTAAATGAAGAGTTTGGACTCTGTTACTAGCTCCTGAACACTGGTTCCTAGATCAACATTGCCAGTATAACCTATAAATCTGTTAGAAACACATTCTCAGCTTGCATCTATGACTCTTAACCCAGAAAATCTAGGAATGAGGCTGAGAAATGTGCATATTAAGAACCTCTGATCATTCTGATGCACCCTCTTACTGGAGGAGTATTAGAATAATTTCTAAAGACATTTTTTCAGCTCTGTGCCTTTCAGGTAACAAAAGACTTTATCTAATAGAATTAAATAAATTGTTCCTAAGGATTTTTTATACTTAAAATATTATATTTATTTATGAGAAGGTTTCAATAAAAGTTCTGATGTTTCATACATGGTAATTTAAAAAAAAATACAAATTGTCATTTTGATTATCAACCTCCTCCGTTGCAGGACAATTTTGAGAATATATGAAAGCTCCCACCCACACTAGTCATACTGTGAAAAATCTAGTTCAAGATGAAAATTTCCCTGCAGCATGAGAATGACCAAATCTAAGTATACACCCTTATCTTTTTGAGTCTTTTGAATAATACTGTGATAATTTGTAAAGATGAGAAACAAAGTGTTTGTTCTTGTCTGTAAGCAAATTTCAACCTAGAAAAAACTTGAGTTAACTGAACCACTGCCAAAAATGCCATTCATGTAAGATATCTGTTCTTCACCTCAGTCTTTTCCATTGGCTAAAAACTTCCCCATCTTTGCATATTCGTAACACTTACTGAATAAACGTGGCTTCCCACTCATTAGCAATTTTACAGATACAGTTAACCTTCTTATTAGCAAATATCCCATATTTGGGAAGCTCTTCCTATTTCATTATTTTTTGCAAAAATCACATACAAGCCATGTATGATAATTCACAGCTGGGAGCTCTATGTGACCTTGAGCAGGGCCGTGGGCTGAGTGGGCCTCAGTGCCCTCATTGACAATGAGGGGTTTGGTTGGCCTTGTTTAAGGTCTGCAGAACTGTAAGAATCCATGATTCATTTTTACTCTATTCTTTTTTTTTCTTTTTCTTCACCCCTCAGACCTATTTATACTCATGTTTAAGACTCTTTTAGGATGCAGCCTACATCTCAGTCACACCACACTAACCTAGAGCTATATTTTCACCAGAGACCTTTCCTGCCAAATTATATAAAAAAAGAACTTGGAAAAAGAAATCTGATTAATGGATTGTCCTTTTCTTTTTAAAACAAAGCTCAAATTAATATTGAAATATAAGACAAAGTCTTTAGCTATTTGTTTCTTTCATGTTTGTGTAGCTTATTTATAGCTCCTTTCAGATGTTTATTTACATCAAATTTATTTTAACTTGAAAAATTTCACCAGTGCAGAGATCATTCCTATGTACTTGCTTAGCTAAATGGGAGGTGTAATTACTTTTGTACTAAAATAAACGGTTTTGGTTTCTAAAAACATTAAGTGATGTATAATTGTTGGTATAACCAGGGATACTGCTGTAACTGAACACTTGTTCTGTGCTAGATTTTTATATTAAAGTTGTTTCTTCTCATTGCATTATTTAATAAAATTGTGATAGTATTTATGAGTGCTGTATCTAAATTGAAGAAGCATGCCTATGTTATGTTAATAAAAATTAACTCAGTTCTAATTCTGTAGTTTTCTACTTACAAATGACATCATGAAGTCTTTCAATACAAAATATCATAGCCAAGCTGAAGACTGTGTACATTTTTGTCTTTTTCAAATGTTTTAAAACATACACAAGATTAATCAATATGTGTAGATATCTTCAAGATAAGAATTTGCAAAAATGAGGAAGGACTGATTCAAAGCAAGTTTAGTCCTATGTTTCCTTCTAAGTCACCTACAGGCTTTCATCCTATATCTATATGCACCTAATGGCACTTTACAAAGCTAACAGCTTTAAAACAAAAGCAAAAGCAAAACCTTCATGTACTCTCAGGAAATGAGTGAACTTTGAAAGGGATGGGTTCTGTGAGGTAAAATATGAAATATTCTGAATGAACTAGGAAAATACAGAATTTGGGTTGTTAAAAAAAAGTCATGGAATTATTAGCACATAATTCTTTCTACTTAGCAAGTTTCCTGTTTTTGTTTGTTTGTTTGTTTGTTTGTTTTGGGTTTTTTTAAGCAAGTTTCTAGTATATAGTTTTGGTGTATAATGGGAGCAAAGTAATCTCTGTCAGTGACAGTAGCCTTTCACAGACTTATGTCTTCTGCCTGAATTTCTACCCACCTGAACAGATAATGTCCTGCTGCTTGTCACTACTATGATTTAATTTGGTGAGTTCTTGTCTCTCCAACTGGTACTTACAGTGTATATGACTTGATACCTCTGCCTATGACCTAAAACCTTGTTGGAGGAAAATGGGGACCAGCATGAAAGCGGCACCCCACCTTCCAAGGGTCACTTATGAGGAGAACAATGCCTGTGCTTAGTGCTGCCCCATAGGTTGGGAACATAGGCCTATGTCGTAAATGGTCCGTAGCTGAGACTGTGATTAAGTGTACAGTTGCTATGTACAAAACACAGAAAGATGATAAAATGATCGGATCCCTGTCCCTAAAAGGGTTTTCATTTTGCTGGGGAATATCATTCCCAAGTCCCCAGATACTAGGGAGTTTTGCCTGTCCTGTTCCATATCCTATCTATCGCGGATGTTTATAGCAATGAGTGGTGCTTAGAATGTAGTAAATGCGTGTTTTGGGGTGAACTGAATGTATCGTTTGTAAGATACCTAGCAATTTAAAAGCCGATTGTGTGCTGCAAGCAAATTCTTTGTATACATTCAGAGGAGGAAAAGGATAATCGTGGGTAGAGCTAATTGGAAAGACAGTGGAGTGGACCTTAAATAGGTGGAGAAGCAGTGAGAACTCTGCCCAGAGGAGGTGATACGAGCAAAGGTGAACCTACAGACAGGTGTTCACAGACCCTAACGCATTGCTGAGCACCTCTGGAATGTCTGATGCTTAGCTGGGCTCTGTGTATGGAATTGTTCTAGGAGCAGTAGAAAGAACACAGATCCCAACTTGCATTTTGACTGATGCATAGTACACACGTGGGTGGCCATAGCCAGGTTACTCAAGGTATCGGAAATTCAGCTTCTTTACCCGTAAAAGGGGAACTTGATTACAGATTGTGCGGTGTTGTTTTGAGAATTAGGATAATATGTAAAGATCCTACATTACCCCTAAACTGGAAGGCATTCTACAGTTGGTATCTGTGGAGGTGCTGTTTTGGCCTTTGCTTCCAGGAAGATCATAGACAAGAAGAAATGGCTGACATGTGTGTAGATTTTCATGGGACTATTTATTTATTTATTTAGGCATGGGTTGGGGGTCCAACTCAGGACCTTGCGCTTGCAAGGCAGGTGATGGAACCACTGAGCTAAATCCCTGGCTCATTCATGCAACTATTTAAAAAGCACTTCAATATCTTGCTTTTCAAGATATGGTCTGGGGGCCACAAGCAGCAGCACTGCATTAGAGATGCTGTTGCTCTAGACCCCCACCCCTGAGCACCTGCTTACTCCCATGTGCATTGTATAAGATCCCAGATGATTCCTATGCACATGAAAGAGTGAGAAGCACTGCGTTTTTAGAAGTGTGAAAAAGGAGAAATTGAGGGATGACTAAAAAGACTTGAGGAAATGAAGTAAGACTTTCATACAAAGTAGTACTTGGAGGAATTTAGGTAACATTACATTGTTATGGATTGTTTTGTTTAGTTGATCAGAATTCCTAATATAAAATGTTCTGTGCTGACTTTCCTTCTTGGTTTCCCCATTCTTATTTCTTTGATCTTTGGTCATCTCCAGGGGTCCCTCAAGCTAAGTGCACACCAAGGGAACAGTTCCAACCAACTGAGGGACAAATCCTGCTTTCCTGCTTCTGTGTTTTGGAGAGAATCAACTCTAAACTCTTAGACAGTGAATCTGATCTCTCCTGAGCCACTCAGAATGCAGGCCTTTCATTATATAGTCAAGTTTAACAGGAAAGGTCTTGGCAGACTGTTTCTTTCTAGGTCAATAGTAGGGGAATAATGCGAGAGGCAGTCGTTTGGTGCTCAGGAAAAATAAATACGTAGTGTTCTATGGGCTGTCCCTGAGGGCCCCTTTAGTCTAACACTCATTTTCTTTTTAATGTTAGAATTGCTCTTATTTTATGTGGAGCCACGTGGTTATGTTCATTGAGTTGACAGGTGGCTCCAGTCCTGTAATTATGATCTTGATTGTCGACTGCCAAAGCACAAAGGAAAACCGTAGTAATCCACTCTGGTGCTCTTTAGTGAATTGTTGCATATGCTTTCTGGTGTATCCATCCACATAAATCTCACAGTAGCAATAAAACTATTAGGGTAGTAAAATATATGCATTTTAATTTTTGTAAAAAAGTGTCATAAAATTCAATTAATTACACTTTCTCAAATAGCAGTTCACTCTGGGAAGCTGAGGGTTTCCTAATCTAAAATTGCATGTTTCTTTCATGTTTCATAGTGACTTCCATTAATGCTTTAATCATTACACCTACTCAGCATCTTGCAGTCTTATCTCCTCCCGGGGTTCCTTTGTTTGCTTTATATTTCTACAAGTTTTCCTGTACTTTTTCTACGTGCATCTTTGTGGATCCTCTTAGAATAGAGTGGGGTTTGGATTTTCTTCCTCCGTATTTCCTTAATGGAAGGAAAAAAGGGAGTTGAATAGTCCAGGTAGTCCCCACAGATTTAAGCATTATAATTACCCTGGAATTGGGGGAAATGTTCTTTAGTGCTATATCCACCACTAATGAGGGAAAATCAGAGTTTTATTTATTCGACTGCAAAGGAATCTGACAAACTCCCACTTTGCTAATCTATAAAAGTGAACATTCCTCCCATATTTTTAGATTGTTCACCTTCTCCTCAAAAGTAGTTTAATAGCACAGAGTCGAGAAAGGTCTCCTGGTGTTCACATTTTATTACTTTTCCTGACTAAAGTGCAATACATTTCCTAGCATAATTACACCCTAGTTGTCACAATAAATGAACACAGTATATTTTACGACACACTTTACTTGCTTATTATCATGTTTGTTCACACATCTCTCAGATTTAATAACCCTTGGGGGGCTTCTAGCATCATTGGTGAATGGAAATTAGTGAAGTTTTCTATTTCATTGGTGGTAAGATTTTTATTTTAATTGTAAGAAGCCATAAGCAGGATAGATAGTAGATTTAGGAAACTCTTAAAATATCTGTAGCAATATCATGTTCTGCTCACTGTGTGACTTTTCTAAATCTCACTAGTAATCTCCCCACACCCATAAAGGTGAATGTTAGCCAAGTGCATTTTTAATAAAAACAAAGTGATATTTTTTATTATTTTTAAAAATAAAAATAACCCAAATCCCCATATAAATGGAGCTCTCTTTTGAAGTATATTTTTATATTTGATCTCAGGTCAACTTTTTCCATGACAAGGTTTCCTTCTACATTTGTGTTAGACCAGGAAAAAAACATTAGAATTTCTGTGTAGTTTTCCTAGTTTTTTGGTTAAAAAAAAAAAAAAAAAAAA
>NW_022900914.1:28688273-28714440 GCF_012274545.1 Fukomys damarensis | reverse complement strand
TTTTTTTGTAAAAAAAAAAAAAAAAAAAAAAAAAAAAAAAGGAATGTAGCCCTGCGTACATTGGCACGGCTCCTGCCTTGCAAGTACAGGGTCCTGAGTATGATCCCTAGTACCAAAAAAAAAAAAAGTAGCCCTATTACCATGGACACTTGGAATCATTCTGCATGCCCCATGACACTTGCAGATTTTATCACAGAGTTCTACTCTATAGCTTAATGACAAAGAGACAATTTTATTTAACAAAAGTATAGAGGAATTACAAGTCTTAAATTGTGTATTGGGCTTCTATAAATGTGCAGTTTATTTTTCCTCAAATTAGACAAAGAATTTTCTTGTCAAGATATGGATTTACCATAAAATTAACAGATTCCAACTTTGTAGCAAGTGTAAACTATTTTATCCAGTCATATTTTCGTCTGATCGTAATCATCATTTTCATCTAATCATAATACATACTTGTAAAATAGTTAAAATATAAAACAAAAGTTAACATAATATCACCTATAATTCTACAGTTAGGTTTCTTGCTATTTTAAAAGGAGCTTTCAATTCAGCAGTCAAGAAGTAGTACTCAAAGTTTGCTGTGGGTTTATATTTTAGCAAGCAAGATAGAGAAAAAGAAGAGAGAAGGAGAAGAAAAAAGAAAAAAAATCAAATGAGGGAATTAAATTTACTGCATCGATAAAAGGCAAAAGTATGACAGGATAGTGACAGAGGGCCATGACCTAGGACTGTATGTTGCAGAAATCGAGGAGATACCACCTACCTTGTATTCACTGAATATTAGAGTCCTTATTTTGATAGCTTCTGTGCAGCCATGCATCTTGAGAAGTTCACTTTTTTCTCAGTTCACACAAAGTAACCAAGTGTGTTTCAGTGAACAATGTACTACAGTATTTAATCAAGAGTGATGTCTTTATGTGTAAGATAACTGAAACTAGGCTTTGAAATTCATATGAAATTTAAAAGGTTTAGGAAGTTGAAGAAGTCAGTACCCATCCCAGGCCCTGTCTTTGGAGGAAGCAGTAGAGTTGAGTTGTGCTAAGTAGCCTACTCTTGAGATAGCCACTTGTGTCCTCATGGGACTCATTTTCCATGCTATAGTCTTTGCTCTTTTGCTGCAAAAGTCCTTTTATATGTCATTGGTAGGGATGACAGGGATACCCAGGTACCTACATAGAGGTGCTTTCTTCTTTGCAGAGAGCATGAGGGCAGCAGTTAAGATCCCCCATGGTAGGTACTTCGGTGAGTACACAACTAGGCAAAGAAACCATGGTCCTCAGAGAGAATAGAGTCTGGTTGAGGAGACTAGTTCACAAATTAAGTAAGAGATGTGAAGCTCCAATGTCTCAGAGCTCAGAATTTCATTTATTACTTTTTGAAGTTAGACACAGTCTCCTGATAAATTGTTTTCTTTGACTTTCATCATTTACCCCTTCTGTGCCCCAAGAGTTGAATGACAGAAGCTCCTATTGGTCTATACTGGTTTAGCAGCTTGTACAGAGAGATTCATGGACTTCCTCCAGCTGAAAAACCAAACATCTTTTCAGCTGCCTTGTTTGAGCAAAATATATGGAATTTATTTTTCTTTTTCTTTCAAAGACTCTTATCTTTCCTGAAGGTTTTTTTTTTTTTTTTAAACATCTGAGGTATAAAGGGCTGTCCAGATGGGCTTTCTAGGGCAGCACATGAATAAAGCCTTTTACAGAAATGAAAAAGAAGAGGACCTGGTAGTATAGAAGGTGTATGGTTTCCAATGAGAAATCCTGCTTCTGCTGTAGCAGCTGGAGCAAATTCTGAAAGCACAGTGCACCCTGATGCCGACTATCTCAGTGCTACATTAAAAATACAGAGACTGAGGTGAGGCAAGTAAGGCACCAATGAAGGCACAATGTTTAAAAGAGCATGCAAAATTCAGTAATCAAGATATGTTGTGTTTAGTATAATATTTGAGAAAATTGTAACAAAGCAAAAAACTAATGAACAAATATCAGAAATTCAAATAAAGACAGCATTGATATTACTTAGTTTTCCATTCCCCTTTAGCTAATCACACTGCTGTCACTGATCCTGCATTTATTTTAAATTTATATGTTTTATTCATCATACACAAACTTTTATTTTATATTTTAATTTTTGGTGCTGAGGATTGAACCCAGGGCTTGACTCATACAAAGGCTATGCTTTACCGTGGAGTAATGCAGACTCCAAATTTTCACTTTAAAATATTAATTTTTAAATTTTAAACTGTTACTTTAAAATATCATTTACGTTGATCACCTAGTTTGGGGCAACCCCTTAAATATTCCTCTTGTGGCAAGTGTCTTATCATAGTCCTGGAAAGTTTTCGATTTTGATAGGTGCAACAGGAACAGGCAGGCACATTCTTAGCAAAGAGGCAGAGTTCTGTCCTCAGTATTAATCCATAAGTCCTGTGACTCATCTGTAGGGGTATAAATCAGAAGACAAATAATATTTAGTGTAAGACACCATTATGGGTGTTGTGGTTGCCGTAATTTACTGTAGGGACTCAGCTTCCAACACGCTAATCATAACCAGGGAGTTAATTGCATCCTCCTTCATTTCAGAAAATTAAAGTTGAGCAGCTCTGTCCCATACTGTTTTCTATGAGAGCTTATTACTTTTATGTGTATTTATTTTTTTTGTATGACAGAAAATAAGATACCCCACAGCTAACATTAAGTTCTTTTACTACACTTTTAGCTATTTAAGACCAAGGAATTTTATCAGAGAGGGAAGAAGAGATTCATTGCACATAGTTGATTGTGTTGTCACTGAGTAGAAATTTATAAAGTGCACTTAAAGCCGTGAAAGTGGCAGAAGAAGAGTAGTTGGAGAAGGAAGATGAAACAGTGGAGAGTTGGAGGAGGAAGAGGAGGCAGAGAAGAAGGAGAAGGAGAAGAGAAGAACAAAGAGGAGGAAGAAGTGGGAGGGGACAGCCCTTGAAGACCCGGTTGTTGAAGAGCACTGTTGTTTTCTTCTTAAAAGCAGCCCATCCAAAGAACCAAAGATTCAAATTAACTTTTATGTTTAATCTTACATTTGATGCCTTAGGCACATTTTTGTAATTAAACAATCAAATAACAATTAAAAAAATTCTAAATGACAAAGTCTAATAAATAGGAAATATCAACAAAGATAAATGAGAACAGAACACTGGTATTATAAATTATCTTTGTAACTATTCTGTTATGGAACCAAAGGCTGAGATTCAGTGGGATTCAGGGATTTTCCGATTCTTAGCCCAAGATCACCTCTTGACTTAGAGAACCTAGGCAGAGGTTTTCAAACTTGGGTTCTGGAAGCTTGATGTCCAGCTAAGTTTTCTCTCTACCAGGTAACACGACATTACCTAGTTAGCAAGCAGTGCTCCATGTCTAGGGCCAACAGACAGCTCGGCAGCATGAGCTGCTTCTTATCCCCAGTCAAATCCACAATAACCCTCTCCTTGCTCCACACTTTCTACACAAGTAAGGACCACTCAGGAGGAAAAGACAGAAGCAAGCAAAAGAAAACTCTCCCACATGCCCATTCTCTCCACTTCTTTCTTCTTGTACTTTCCTTGGAAATATTTTTACTGTCTTATTCTGTTTATCTACTCAAGTACTGAAGGACCTGGTCTTTTGGTTTTTCATCCCTCTTCCTTTGAACATTCGACATTATGTATTGCATTGTGTTATCTTAAAAGAGAGACCATTTCTCCAGAGCTGACACTTAACGTATGTACTGTTTCTTGGCACTTCTTCACAGCAAGCTCTATGAATGTTTTAATTGTAACTATAACCTAATGTCAATTATTCACCCACATTCTCTATTCAGCCCTCTCAAGTCTGGCTCTGTTGGAAGCATTCCACTAAACTGCTCTTTCCAAGAGCACCAGTGATCTTTATATTGTCAAATTCATTAAATATTTTTCAGTTATCCCATCTTAATCTGTCATCATAGTTTGAGGAATCCTTTCTAGAAGAATTGTCCACCCAAGAAGCTACATACACCTGGTCTCCTATTTCCTCTATGACTTCTCCTTTCCAGGTGTTTTGATAGCATCTGCTTTTCTATCTGGCTTCTAAATGTAGAGGTTACTCAGGACTTGATCCAGGGATTTTCTTCATTTAATATCTTTTGTCTAATTAGTCTCATCCATTCCTCTGTTCTTCAATATGGTCTTTATGCCAAACCTCCGATATTTCTTCCATCATATTTAGAGTTTTGCATTCAAAACTACATTTAACATTTGACTATCTCACTGTTAGGTTAACCTTCCACATGTTCTAAACTTAACTCTTGGGATTTATTTTCCTACTTCCTTGTATTTCTCACTCCTTCATACTTTTATTATAGTAGATAGTACCTCAAATTATCTGGTAGTATAATCTGTATAACTTGAGACTTCAATGACAAATATTATGAATAAAATGTTTCAGTACAGGGAATTTGAAAATATGTTAGAAAATCATTCTCCTTTTATTATGTTGTTTAAAGCATGGGTCTCATAAGACTTCTGATTTATAGACTTAGTAACAATAATTACAGAATACATAGGATTTACCATGGACCAGGTATGGTGCTGAAGTAGTGAAGATACTGGTAGTGACTTTAACACCAGTGGGCATAGAGTTCAAGTAACTTGTCCAAGATCATACAGCTATTAAATGGCAGATCTGAAATTTGAGCATAGGAAGTCTGGTTCTTGGATCCATGTTCATATAAATTTAATTCATAACTATACTACACTATGTTAAAACACTGGTAGTATCACAACAGTAATAGATACATTTAACATCACATCAATCCAGTGCAGTGAAGGCTGAATAAAGAAGCTCAATTAGAAAAAATTACCAGGTGATGCTGTACAAAGTCTGTAAGATTTAACAGTGCTTAGAGAGTGCTGATCTTTCTTTTGTTATTTTGTGACTCTTCCTAAATTCTTTTGCAACACAAATCTGAGTAGTGGGTGCATCCATCACCTGGGCAGGAAAGCACCAAGTCAGATACTGAAGAATGATTGCTTTTTTCATGAGTTTTGAGAGATTTTCAGTAACATTTTCATTATTTTGATATTCTAAGACCAAAATAATATGGAGCTGTTTTGTGTCTGCATGACATCTTCCCTATTTCTTTCTCCTGCAACTATACTTATAATAATTGATTTTTAAAATAAAAAAGTCCAGAACAAGTTGTACAGACAATTTGTTGTTTCCATGGAGTGGGAGTTTTGGACAAAATGCACAACCCCATTTTTTTTTCTATTAGACTCTTGGGAAACACATACTGTGTTTCTATCTTTCCCACCTACTGCTAAAAAAACAAATGCCATTTATCCAAATTAAAATGATGTTGGTGAGTTTTTATGTTACACTAAAATAAATCCTGTTAAAAATTTTATATCATTGGAAAATTGTATATATTATTCATTTTTAAAAGAGGTAAGAGATACATCTCTCCTAATGTATGCATACATCCTTTTCATATAAACTAATTAGAAGAAGAGGGAAGAATAAGTGGAACTAGAAGGGAAACAGAACTAATGTTGCCATAAAATGCAGAATTATAGAGTTAACTCTAATTTGAGGACCATTGAGACAGGTAGCTACATTTAAGAAAAACTACTTTGCTTACATTATAGTGATTATCATTCTTTAAGCTTACTAGATTCTTAAAGTAATATAAAATCTGTGGTGTTACAATGAAAAACTGAACTAGGGAATCTGTAGCGGTAAGGGTAACACATCCAGAAGAATTAGAAGATGTGAAAATGTGATGGCTTTATCTGTGCTGGAGTTGCTTAAAACTTACATGAGTGTGCCTAACAAAAGAATTAAAACAAATCAGAGACCATCCCTAATGAAGATTCAGACTGAAATGGAAGTACACAAAATGCGATCTGATTTTTCTTCCTATTCCACACCGATTGGAATTTAGCCTTCTTACACCAAAAATAAATGAAATAATTTTTAACAGATATTCAAGCATTGTATAAACTTACCTCTAAAGATTATTATAGGTTGAAACCTGTCTTCATGTGTTTTCTTAAAACAGAAATATGAGCACAAAGGACAAAATGAGTCTTAAAGGAAATAGACTGTTGTTTATGGCTGTCCCAAACCATACAAGGGGGCAAGGAGCCAGGATTGGGACAGGAGAACCATGAGTGTTTAGTTCCAGTGGCTCCTTCTCAGTGAGGCCCTTTCTTGCCATTTCACCTAAAATTACATATCACCCACCAGATACTCCTGGTTTCCCTTCCCTGTGTTATTTTACCCTTTAAATGTCATCAACATTTATCAAATGCCTTAATATTTATCATTTTTATTAGCTGTCTACATTCCATAAGGGAAGGGATAGTGTTCATTTCATTTACTCTTGTATCTTCTGGGAGAAAAAAATTAAGTACTCACAAAATTCTCATAAATAGTTCCAGAAAACCAGATCCGTCAGGTTTGGAAGCATAAGTGCTTGCACGAACTTTTAACATTCCATTTGCAACCTGAGTCTAGTTGTTAGCACCCTTTTGGAGCTTCTAGACCCAGTGTCACACGGAACGTGACTCTTCAATCCTTTCTCCCTCTCTGTCTCTAGTTAGCCTGTCTCCTTTAGTTCATCACACATCATCTGATCCTCCCTTCTTCCACCGCTTGCATTGAAGTCCTCACCTGAAATGCCTTGCTGTCCTCCTTCTCACAAAACAGATCCTGATCCTTCTTTAGGATGATCTCATCTCATCAAAGTGTCCCTTCATCCATTAATCCTCCTGTCTTCTGAATTATGATTGATTCACTGTGGGTTTTGGAATCTTTTGATACAAATCTAAGCTCTGCTAACTTATTAGCCAATGAAACCTTTTACAGTGCTGAATCTTGGATTTTTAAACTACAAATGTATGGTAATTTTTAACCTATAATATGTCTGCTGTGGAAGAGGTCTACCACATATGAACTTTCAGTAGTAAATGTTATCACTGACAGCATATGATTATAGATATAGATTATCTTATATATCTTATATATTATATATTACATATAATATATTATCATAATATAATAACTATGAATCTAGCAATGCTTATATAGAATTTACTAGAGATCAGGCTTTAAGTTCCCTCTAGTATCAGGTTCTGCCTCTGTGAGAGCTGAAATGGTATTTCTAATAGTACATTTAATGTTTATTCTTGTGTTCATATATTCTTCAACTCATTGCATTAGATTTTCCCCAAATAGGTGTTGAAATCTCTTAATGTAATGACCAAGCATCGTATCACTTTATCTTCCAGAACTTAGTGCTTGGCTGGCTACCCAGTGCTTATGATACACGAAAATTTTTCAAGGGAAGCTAGAACAATTCAGAGATGAAGTATTTACTCATCATACCATTTAGTGCCCAAGCTAGACTACTCTATTGCTTAATTTCAAGTTGCAAATCTCGATGCTGGAGCTATTATTATTATTATTATTATTAATTTTTACTTTTTCTCGTCTTAATCTTTTGGCAAGACAAGGTAGCATAATTATGGCTTTTTAAACTGACTAATGGAACCTAGAGAGCCCCCTACCAACTACGATATGTTATTTTGTGTATAGGTCTAGCCCTCCAGGGACAATGTCCTTTAAGTATCTATGGCAGTTTCTCATGGTGTCGATGGAAGTGACCAAGTCTATTCCAAATGGTCACTATGTGGGATGTGAGGGCTACCTGGCTGTGACAACTGTCACCTCATTGATCACCAGAGTTAACTGGGCTGATCTGGCTGGCTAGGCAGGTGACCTCTTCTTCCCTCATTGCTCCAAGTGTGGCCCTCCCAAAAATGCACACATTGTTAAAGAGGACAGCTACCCCAATAGAGGAAGACCGTTTCCTTGGCCAAGGATATATGAGTGGCTGCTAGAACCCCCAAGCAAGTTCTCAAGGTCAAACAGTCACTGTGTGGATTCTAACAGAATATATAATGGCCATAGAAGAAGCCCTTAGAATATCTCTTTTAGAAAATATTTTCTAGAAGTGTCCTTAATGTTATTTTTCTTTCTTCTGTGCTTAGATGCTTTAGAACCTATGTGCCAAAACTACTCTTGAGAATAGAAATTAGACACTTGTTATGCTGATTGATAAAATACTTAGTAACATTTTTATTCATCATTAATTCTGAGGGCCAATTTTTAATACACATTTCAGAATCTTTTTCCTTCCATCCTTTGAAGAAAAAGTAAAAAGGCAATGTGTGACCTCAATGAAGCATAACACCTGCCCAAACACTCAGAATGTGAGAAAAATCACACTTGCCAGATTGTGCTGATCATTTCCAAGTTGACACAATCAAGTGACATCTGTGCTTAAGTAGTAACCTGCCATTTTCTGTCAGCATTTTTGAGTCAGTTCAAGAAAAGGTCCACTTTCCCCAATTCCAGGGGAGTCAGAAGGTTTTCCCAAGGTCTATTCCTGGACAGGCTGGAAGCAAAGATTCAGTGCTTGACATTTTGCTGTGACTGTCTGTAGTGAATCATGTGAAATAAACCCCACCCATACTTTTCTCCATCTGGGGCTGTATAGCCACAAGCACACCAGGCAAAGTAAGACATAAAATCTCAGGGCTCTTGTTCAAAGACTCAGTAAAATTCTAGCCACGCCCTGGGAAAATCTTCTGACTGTGTTGGGGGTTAGGAGGGAGGAACCTTTCGGAGAAGTTGAAGAAGATGTCACAGGCAGTCCAGTGTAATGTAATCATTTAGGTTATGGTATCCTCTGGCTTGGCTGCACTGTTTATCTCCAAAAAAAGATTTTTCTTAATTAGAACAAATTTTATTTTGATGATTGCTAGAGAATGAATATTCTGAAATGAATTCTAATAGTTTTTGGCAGCTTCTGTTCCAGAGGATGCAAAACATTTCATCCAGATTTCACCTGTCTTCTCGATGACCAAAGTTTTATTAGTAACCAAGATACTGGTGAATTGGAAAAGTAGTCTTTTTCATCTTTTCACTTGGAAAATATATATGTAGGATGCCTGTTCCATTTAGTAAAGCAATTAAAACCTCCTAGCATAATAATTTCAAAACCAAAGACAAAACTTTGGCCTTAAGTTTTCCTCTCCTCAGCTCCTCTCTCCCAGGGCGTGATCTAAAGACACAGTGAACACAGAAGTCCATGATTCTGTTCACTGACACTGAGATTATTTTCACAGAAGAGAACTTTTCAGTGAATAATAAAAACTAAGATCTTAAATAACAGAAACCCTGGTACTTGCATTAGTATTATTTGAAATATAAATGACAACAGATCCTTCCTCCATTGCATATCCCCGAGGGAAAGGCACATGCAGATTGGTGGTGGTGAGTGTGGGTGGACAGGAGAATCAGTGAGCACAAGGAGGACCCATTGACACAAAAGGGTTGCTCCCTAAGTGGAAGGTACAAGTCAGTGGTAAAGTATGTGCTTGGTATGCCCAAGGCCTTGGGTTTTATCCCTAGCATCAGGGATAATAAGTGAATGAAGGAATGGATGGATGCATTCTTGGGACTTTGTAAATACATTGAATATTTACAAGTGCTGATTTGAGCAGATCTAGCTTGTATTTTGTACTGCTTACTCTTTTTTGTTGTTGTTGATTTGGCCAAAATTGCTTTATCTAAGCAGGTTTTCCTGTAATAGTAATTCTGTGAAAATAAAACAAGCTTTTATATGTCTATAAGAATGTGGAAGTTGGTATCCATGTGTGGTTTTCCAAGAGTGGACTTGGAAAATGAAAATCTCTTTCTAATAGAACATTGTTGAGAAATTTTTACCATTGATACCCTACCTGCAGTGAATAGTCTAACAGAGAGGCTACAGTATGAATATTGCAGAAGGTAATTATGATCTTATTAGGAGACAAATTATTTGGAGAGATGAAATAATCGAGTATAAATTTCTTCATCCTAGTTTTGAGATACCCTTGGGAATCTCCAGACATCTCAAAGGGAATCACAAGATTCCTCAAGCAAAATTAATTTTACTCTGTCCTACTTTTTAAAATATAGAGTGCATCGTATTATTAAAAGAAACAGAATCCCTTGAAGTCAGAATAGGATAGAGATTGCTGAAAAATTGAAGGAAAATCCATTCCTTCCTCTCCTACTCATCTTGCTATGATGAAAATTCTTGCTTTGTAACCTACCTAGGATAAAATAAAAAACATATAGTATTTAAGAATATGTGCTTTAAAACTAAAGCAGTTCATACCAGTATACAATTATTTTTAAAGCAGTAAATTCTGTTCAACACTTTTACATTTAATAGCAGTAAAAAGTTAAAAACAATAAAATAAGAGGTAGGAAATAAAAGTTCTAATTTACACTTCTTTCCTCAATATTTTTTTTCTTTCTTTTTATCTTGGATACTTCATTAAAATGTTCTGAATGTGAATTCCTTATCTGTAATATGAAGAAGTTTCACTACACAAATTTTTAGCTTTCCTACTTTTCTAAATTTCTATGACTCCAGCAAGAGAAATCATGTTTTAGGTCATAAATTAAAACCCTTGAACTGAAAAAGGGATTTCAAAATTTCTCCCATTTATATACATATCTTATTACAGTTTACTTAATGTTTTCATATATATGATTTCATCTGTTCATCATACCATACATGAAGCAGCAGAGTTTGAGCTATTTCTTTTTTTCTTGTCTTTTTTTTTTGATGACTTGTTAAAGTAACCATACAAGAATTTAGATAGTTAATAGCAGATAAGGAACTTGAACCCATTTCTACTGACTCTGACTCAGGTATCCAGCATCCAACACCCTCTCTAGGCTTATCAATCTCATATTTTTCTGTCTGTAAAATGCCCAGTATTTCAGATTGTTTCAATTTTGTACAATATGACCCTGTAAACATAAGTATTTTAATATGCGATTTGCATTTTGAGAAAAATAGGTGCTTACATGTCTAAAGTGTAATATTGTACACCATGATTTTCATTGAGTTTTGACAGCAGATAATTTAATCTTGGTAAATACAATACTGTATCCTGACACAGATATAAATATGTGGGCAAACTGGGTTGGCAAATTTCTCAGCAATTTTAATGTGTTTCCATTTCTGGAAATACAAGTCTGAAGTACAGGAAAGTTAAAAAAATACAGTCTTAAGGGAATGGCTTTGAGAGTGTTCTGAATAATGATGTATAAGACAGACAGACAGTGCAGTTCCAGACAGAGACAGATGAACCAGATTCCATTACATAGTTTCAAGATTCATGATCTGAATCTTGAATCGCACTGATTAGCTAGCTGTCAGGATACTTTCAGTTAAGACTAAACCCTTAGTGATGTCCTTTCCATTTGGTTTTCTTTCTCTCAAGTCAAGTCTGGCATCAGCTCATAGGAGAATGCTAATTCTAATTCAGGATCCATCACTTTTGCACAGAGAAGCTCACTGTTATTCTCCCAGGAAGTCTGATTCAAGCTTGGGAAATACTTTGACAAGTGGCAGTAGTTTATTCACTTGTTCCTCCTCATGAAGAGTAATGTGAAGAGCGAAATCCAATTGTTAGAAAAAGCATGGACTGCATGGCTTAGATCCTGGAAGGAAGGAATGAACAGGAGGTGTGGCAGTGTTTAACATGAAAGTCAGAACCGAAGTGAAACATAAATATCACCAGGGGAGTGAAAGAACAGCTTGTTCAGTTGCTGCTTCAATTAGCAGGAGTTTTGTGGCCAAGAGAAAAAAGTGAAAGCTCTACCATCTGTTTTTATTTCTGAAAATGCCTCAGTATCAGGCATCTGACCTCTGTAACCTGTTATTTTCTCCTCCTTCCCTCTGTCCTCTGTTCTTGCCTTCCCACCCTCCCCTCCTCTTCCCTTCCCTCCCCAGCCTTCCTTTTCTTCTTTTCTCCTCCCCTACCTTCTTTTCTTGTTACTTGATCTGGGAGATGCATAGTTTCACTAGATTTTTGCTCCCCATAATTCTCTAGGGAAATAAAAAAAACCTGAAAGGAACCCATCCTTCACCTTCTTTCCCACTAGCTACCTATCTTTATCCAACTTTTGTTAGTATATTCAGTCCATGAGAAGATATCAGGCAGGTGTAATATGTTTAATGATAAAACATACATAGTTTCTTCCACCAGAATTTCTTCTGCCGCAGTGCTTTCAAAGACAGAACAAATGAAATGCTATGAGATAACGAGAAGATGAACACATGGTATAGTTGAGTATAGACCATACATGCAATATAAATGTATATATGTGTATTGAAATGTGTACTTATAGATTTAAATTTCAGTGAATATTGGACTACTGAATCAGGTATAAGACTGCAAATAGTGGAAGGCCTAACTAAAAGAAACCTAAACTATAATGGATTTCCTTTAACCCTCAATAAAGTGTCTAGAAGTAAAACTCAGTATGCCTGATTGACTCAGGAAGTAAAATGAGTCAACAAAACACCCAGAATCTTTCTGTCCTCTCCAGTAATAATTTGAGCATGTACCTGTATCTTGTTTGTTCAAGATGGTGGAAGGTCTTCAAGGCAAAGAAGGGTATCTTTGCCCATTCATCAATATTTATTACAGAGGATAATCTGTTTCTGATGCTCCCTTTGTCAACCATAACTAAGCCACCAGAGATAAGGGCCCAAGGAGATGGGAATGAAAGAATACCTTTCGTATGTGAGTCAGAATAGGGACTCTCGTGGCCAGAGCAGGATGGAGTAGAGCTGCTGTGTGAATAACTAACTAAGCCTACCTTAGTGACACTCCCTCCAGAGAGTAAGAGCAGGTCGTGGAGATTTCATAAAGTGACAATTATTGGGCAAGGCAGAATAAAAAATAACATGAAAGAAAAAGTGGTTCAGAAAGAGGAGATTGAAACCTCTTTTTTTTTTTTTTTTTTTTTTTTGCAAGTAGTCAAATTTAAATGAAGGGAAAAGAGTTTCACATACAGCGATGAAGAGGAGCAACGAGCAGTCTCCATTGGCTTCATTCATTCCAGGGGCCATCAGATGACAAATATACTGAACTACCAAGCAAGGAAGCCTGAACTCTACTTCTTAGGCAGGGAGCCCTCACAGGAGGAGGAGGCTTCCGACAAGAGGTGGCAAGAAGAAAACTTGAATAGAAGTTTGTTGGATCATCTGAGAGTTGAGAGTATGAGTGAGATGGGTTAGCCAGTGCTTCTTTGTTAAGGTTAGCAATGATGATAGGCTGAAAAGTGTAAGGCAGAAAAGAGCAAAGTTAAAATGTAAATCATGGCTAATTCCAGCAGGAGGCGGTCAACTTCGGAACTAAGCTAATTCGAAAAGAGAATGAAAGGAAAAAGAAGCAGGGTTGTATGGAATGTGGTGAGGGATATGAAGTAAAAAGAGACAGGGTGGGGGGCGAGCAGAGGTGTGGGCACACGAAAGGATCACCTGCAGTGAAGTGGAATGTTGGCTTCACAGATCACTAGCTACTGTCAGGCAACACTTGGGGAAAGTTATTTAAAATAAGCATCAGATTTTGCCTGTGAACGGTGAAAATTATATACAATGATGCCTATGAAAGTACCTGTCCTAGTGCTCACATACAATGAGACTCAACAGTTGTCCTTTCTTGCCTCCCTACCCGAAGTGATGGAAAGCATGTACAACGGAAGGAGCAGGTTATCAAACCCTGAGTGTAAGGAGCTAGGTAGGAAATACTCTCAGCTTTGTGGGTCGTAGAGTAGCCTAGAGCCGACCCAACTCTGTCATTTTAGTGTGAAAGGAGCTATGGACATGACCTGAATGAGCATGATTTTTCCAGTAACTCTTTATGAGTAATTAAATTTAAAATTAATAATATTTCCCATGATATGAGATAGTACTCTTAATTTTATAATATGAAATATTTTTAAATAGTTTTTTTAAAAGAAATTGTGTGCCATACCAAAATAAAAAGTCAACAGGCTAGATTTAGCCTATGGGATGTAGTTCAATTTTATATAATGCCCAACTTTAGAGCACAAAATGGTGATAAATATCAAACAAGAACGGGCAATAAAGAACGATAGGAAGAGGACCAGGGATTTAGCTCAGTGGTGCCACCGACTGCCTTGCAAGTGCAAGGTCCCTAGTTCAAGCTCCCTGGTACCAAAAAAAACAACTATAGGAAGGACCAAAGGACAATGAAAAAGTAGATTGAATTAAGTGACTCTTTATCTGATTAATGGACAGAGAAGTGATTGAAGAAGAAATTAGAGTGTTGGGGAAGCAATAGACACCCCATGAGAATTATGACAGGGGTAGGAAGGACCAGTAGAGGGAACTACGGATGATTGTTTATTTGTATTGAGTGGAGGAATCAATGGCAGACAAAGATTGAAGATGCAGACAAGAAAGGAGATAATACTGAAGAAGAGACTGGAGGAAATAGAGGTGATAAATGCAATGTCATAAATTTGGAGAGTATGTGTGTACTGTGTGTGTGTGTGTGTGCGTGTGTGTGTGTCTTTGTTGACATGGAAAGGAGAGGATGGGAAAATAGAGAGAAACTGACATGGGATGGCAATGCTGTGTGCATCACCAGCACTCATCACACATGGCCTTGAGCTCTTCAATGAATGAGGCATTATCACGCAGCCTTCTAGTCCTCCTGAGCCTGAAGGGGGATAAGTAATTCTAAGAGCCTTGAATGTGGAGACTATTTAGAATGACAGCTGTGGCTGACACCAGAGTTTCAAATGAGAAAACTCAAAGTTGTCCAAATGAGTGGAGGGTTCTGATTTGGAACTGGAAACCCTGACCTGTAGTAGATGGAGTCCCAGAGATTTTGATATGTTGTCAGCAATGTTTGGAAAATTATCGCAGAACAGAGAAAATAAGACAAGGAGTCCATATATACATGACCACAGAGAACCAGACAACTTCCTTCTCTTGACATTTTCCTTTTCACAGCCACCTAGACATTTAGAACATTGCATAGGGCTGTTCTGCCAAATACTGTAGCTACAGATATAAACTATGTATGCCAAGATACCACTGTGCTACTTTGTGCTAGTTACATTTAAAATAATTGCAATTAAATAAAAATTTAAAACCACTCAGTTTACACCAGCTACATTTCAAGTGCTCAGCCGCCATATGTGGCTGAAGACTTCATGTCAAGTTGCTCAGATAAAACACTTTTTCATCATCACAGAAGATTTTGTTCAGTAGTGTTGAAATAGTGCATGGAAGGACTGACTGTCTCTTCCAATCTTCCCCCAAATCACCAAGGATGAAGATAACGAAGGCCGATACTAAACATTTGCACATAGGCTCCCACCTCCACAACCTGAAACCATTTAAATAAATAGTTTGAAGATGAACCCATAGCTCACCTCAGGTTCAGCTTCTCCACCATGACTGATAGGCAAACTGATAAAAATAGAATTCAACTGAGTGACAGTTAAGGACTTAAAATCCAAGGTATTTAAGAGAACAATGGGAACAACTGTATTCATTCTGTTTCTTTTTTCTCCCACCCTCAATTTTTAGTTTAATGGCTGAGTCACGGAGGTTAAATGTGTGCGACAAGAGTGTATTCTGTTGTATGTGAACAGTAAGAGCACATGCTGGAATGCAGAAAATTAATATGTAAATCAGTGCAATTTTTATAATAGATGTATAATTGAAGTGCTTAAGTGATAGCAGTTGCAGCAGGTATTTTGATCTGTTTTTAATTCTGCACCCCTTCATCTGATCAGCATGCTCCTCTATTCTTATTCCATCACACCCACAATGGAAGTTGCTGTATCAGTGGGCAGAATCCACGATACCAGAAACCCCAAAACTGGAATGGCTCTTTTGGGAAAGCAAGGCATCAAGTACCTCAGTTATTCATTTCTTAGGTAATGCATACAGAATTTTGGATAGTTTGTCCTTCAGTAGGACTTTTTAAGGATCCATTATTATTCCTACAAATATAATGTGTGAGCTATTCTTGGTGTGTTTATCTTGCATCGGTTTTTATTCTCTTCCAGTATGAATTTTCAAGCTTTTTTGGTAAATAAAAATGATTTATTTACCAAATAAAGATGACTTCTGTGTTTTGGAGAAATACTGTACATGCTGACAACCTTTTGGGTGACTCATCACTGAAAATTTGTGAAAATGGTCCTATTGTTATTAGTATTTTTCATTCTAAATGTATATGAAATAGAAGACTTGAACATTATTTCTGTGAAGTGTGTGTAGCCCAAATGATCTTCCATGGAAATATTACATAAGTAAAAACAGGTCATGCAAAGATCTAATAATAGAGACGTAGATTTTATGTCATTTATACAAATGTACATACTTATACATAGTTACATATTTTTCAAATAAGCAATATACCCTATTCACAAAAATAGATATGTAAATAAAGTACTTAAAAGCTGTGTAATACTGGACAAGGCAGTTAGTTTTGCTGAACCTTTGCTCTCTTCTTCAAATGGCTTTAACAGCAGTACCTTTCTTGTTGGATTTTGGTACACTTTAAATGAGATAAACATAAACCTCTTAGCAAAGGAATATATGTGCTAAAACAGGTTATCATTATTTGTTGCTATTTTCTGAAGGCTGAGAGCTAATATATTTTGTTCAGAGGCTCAAATCTAGATCAGACTGTCTGCAAAGCCAGTCATTCCTGATGCACAGTCAGGATCAAGACTCTTCTTACTCTGTGCCAACACACCACTCTGAGCAGTTTATAAGCAACAGCCTACAGAAGCATCCTCTACAAATCACAAAATTAAATGATTATCTCACTGCTTTGTGACTGAAAGCAGTTTTCCAAAAGAGCCGTTTAAATGTGCTTGCAAAAATTCCTTAAATTAAAAATGAAGCTGTGAAATTTCTCTAAATGAAAATATGTACCTTAGTTTGTTCTTAGTTATAATTTGCTTTTGCCTTCATTTTCATTTCACCCTAGCTTCTCTGGAATGACAATCCTCTAAAGTATTCCGGGCTGAGTTCTTTAGGGGAAGGCAAGCATCAGTTTTCCTATAAAGAAAAGAAAAACAAAACAGTGAATCAGACCTTAGAGATTTCAGATTCTTCACCCTCCTATAAAAAGACTACTTGTCCTTGTATCATTTTTTCATATTTGATATGCTAAATCTCAAATTCAAATATAAAGCCTTTCTCTGAAGATAATATTGTTCTCAAAACATAGCTGAAGAAAAAAATATAAAGAAAATGCAAATGACTAGGACATGGAATTTTTTAATGTAAGGATGATATTTCAGTTCTTGGGATTGTGTCATCAGAATCCCCCCAAGGGAAAAAAAAAACTGGAGGAAGGAAAGCACAGTATGAGCCACACTTGCCAAATTTGTTAGGGTTAGTATTCGCTTCATTCTGGTTTGCTTGGCAATTTGTACGTGATTTTTCATTGGTCTTTTTTACATTAGCATAAACGGTTGGAGAAAAAAGAAGAAAGGTAGTGTGTGATCAATCACCAAAGCCACGCGCTCTAATGACACACTCGACAAATGGTGAGCCCTTATTGTAGGACTGTACTATAGAAACCGATTTGACAGGTGATAAATACTCTGACTGTAGTATCAGAACTGAAAACAGGAACATTCCAACTATTTCCAGATAGAGCAGGAAAGGGGAGGGATATCAACTATTCTGCAGAATGTTGAATTTTTTTCCTGCTAGAAAATCTACTTCAGGACTTGCTTCTCTAAAATTAAATTAATTACATAACTATATATTGACAATTTCTCGGAGACTTATCTTTGTTGTCACTGCACAATTTTGTATTCATGTGCTGATATTTTCTAATCTGGACATTATGCTATAACTTCTTGAGGGTCCTTGATTATTATTGAAGTGTTTGTTTTGTTATTGTCATAGAAGCACATTTGGATAATGTCAATGATTCAATGTATAAAAAGGTATTAAAGGATACATTACCAGATAGATTAAAAGATAACTCATAGTTTGGGATATGCTCTTTTAATCTGTGAGACATCATTGTAAAGTTAATACTCCTGTCACCGTAATGGATGGGGACACCCAGATACAACAGTTTATCAGTAAATACATTGTCTTCATATTTTAAGGCCCAAACATCCATATATCTCTTTCATTTCTCTTACATGTATATTGAATGCTATCATCATAAGACGTTCTAAACTTGCAAATCTTGAAAGAAAGGCAGTGAATTTAAAGAAGTACTGTGTGCAGCAGAGAATGTATATTTTGTCAATTATGGCGATGGCATAGAAAATGGACTATGTTTGAAATTCATCATTCTATAAAAACAACTTAAAATTTGGGTGACTATATTCTGTTCTTCAGCATGGGTCAGAGACTGAAATTTCAGTGGAAGTTTTCAGGGATGAATGCAACAAAAATAACTGCTTCCCTCAGGGAAAATGAGAGAGAAGATTTTATAAGACTGACCTCTAAAGAATTGGTGCATTAGATGTGGAAATTGCCCCGGTAGAGCTCAGTTATGCTTCTGAAATTTCACTCTACTCTCAAATAGATGTCATTGTGTACTGAGAGGTGTGAAGGTAGAAAACAGCATACAACTTACTGTGTGGCTGTAGAATTTGTGCTTTTAAAAATCCATTTATGTACTATATCAAATGTTAGGATTTTTTGTTGCATTAAGTGAAGCTAAAAATTGTGTCTTGTTCTAAAGATGAATAGTAGGATAAGAATTGTTTCAATTAATAAGTGATTTATACCATTTGATTTTATTGGAAGAATTAGATTATTTGCCTATGCAGTCTTTTGAATTGTGGTAATTAAAAAGCACACTTGTGGCATTCACATTGCTTTAAGCTTTAGCACATAAAGCTTGATCCTAGAGTTAGTCTTATAAGTTTCTCTGCTAAGAGAAGTGAACTGTGAAATTTTCATATAACAATTTAGATTTAAACCATTTAAAAAGGCAGGAGTGATTTATCAGGGAGCACCTGACTCATCCTATCAATAATATTTTATTTCAAGCACCACAAAAGCTTAATGTACAAATAGTTACTTTTGTAAGAATTTTAAAATGTCTTTGGAATAAATAGCACTGATAGACAGAAACTCAGGGTGGGATATCCACGATTTAGCATGCCCAGCATGCCTTCTTTTTTGTAAACCTGTACTTTCTATTTTTGAAAAATACTTGTGAAATGATAGTCAAGGGCTTCTAGGAAAGAATGGAGCTTTTTGAAAAGGTGAGCGGTTGTGGCAGGTAACAGCAGGACCTTTGTAGGGGGTAAGTGGTGACAGCATAGCTCTTCATCTCAGAAACAACACGCTTCTTCAGAAATCCTTAGATCAAACTCACACGAAGAGAGAGCAGTCTGAAGTATCCTAGGGAGCCAACGAGAGTATTTTAGTACAGGGAATCAAATCTGGGTGAAACCTAAAACAGAACATGTTCCAGGTTCAATATTATACACTTAATATGAATTTACAAAGATTACTACACATAATTACAGCCCCAGCTTGGCTTTTTAAAAATAGTAAGTGCTTTGTCTAAATCACCTATCTCTGAGTCTTTTATTTTGAAAGCCTCCCGAAACAAACAAAACAAAAATAAAACCAGAACGGCTACTAATACAAACAATAATGTACAGGTTATAAAGCCATTAGCTAGATAGCAGCAAGAGAAGAAGCTTGGTTGATGGAATGCATGTTAATAATTTAAACAAGTCATAAGGTGAATGTCCAGACCTGTAGGCTAAATAAAGGCTTGTACTACTGGGCAGGACATTGATCAAAATGTAACAAAAAGTGTTTATTTCAGTACCAAGTCTAAGCTTCCCAGTTGTTATGAGTAACTACTGGCATATAATAGAAGCCATCGTGTTTTAGGGCTGCATCTTTGGAGCATGACAGAATTTTTTAAAGGTAATTATTGTTCTCACAAAAGAATGCAGGTGACAGTCGCATGCTCATCATTTAGTTTAGCATTTTTAATTTCCCTGGAAAAAAGCATGATATCGCCTTAAGTGATACTCTCCATTACAGCCTGTTTCTCAGTGAGCCTTTCCTTATGACCAGGGCCCAATCTCTTATTTCTCAATAACTGGTAAGGTTTAATTCAATGAGCTAGCTTTTGCCTTGTTACTAAAAAGAAGAATGAATCAGTTCATTAGTAAAAGGGACGCTTTGTATATTTTAAATATAAATACATTATGCAATAGAAAATAATGGATCCACACTGGTATTAATCTGTAAGCAACTAATTTATATAAGTGTAAGAAATTGGAATCAACATAAAGGTGAAGGAGTCTGTAATGCCAAGGGAAAAAAGCAGATTTTTGGTGCAGTATGAATATATCTTAAATCCCTTAATCTAGACATTGTATTCTTGAATTCCCCACAAATTTTATCTGAGAACTGAGGATATATAAAATGCTAAGAAAAGTTATTTGATTAAGTCAAACAGTACTGGTTGCTGTTGTGTATGAAGAAAGCATTCTTAATGTGCTGGATGATCTGAGTTAGCCTGACTACACATTTGCCATTATTTCCCGGAGTCAGTGGTTGGACAGACCCTTCCTGCCCCTTCTTATTGTTTTCACTCTCTTTAGCACCCTGCATTCAGCCAGGCTAAGAGGAGACAGACACAGTGATTTCCAATCCTCATCAGCGTCAGAGTTTCTACTTTCAGCCACAAGCACCTTCTTACTGACCCAAAAGAACTCCTCTTAAATTCCAATGTGATTTTCCTCCAAAAATGTCTTTTTTGGGGTCCAAGTTGAATAATAGTGTTTTGCTTTTGCTTCTAACTTTCCTCAGGTAGTCCATTGCACTTAAAAAAAAAATCAAATGTTTTATCATGACCTGGAGGCTGAGGAAGATCTGGATGCAGCCTGTCACATCTATTCTTTCTGCCTTGGTCAGTTTCTCTTCTGGAGGGAAGCATTGGATCGTACCTCATGGTCTTGTACCTGCTGTTCCCTATGCCGGGGACCAAGGATGACCCTGCTGCCTATATAGCTGGCTCTTTTATCTCAGATTGCTCTTTAAATGTCGCCTCTACAGACAGCACTTTTCAGACGCCTGGATATCTCTTTCACAGTACTCTCTTTTTTCTTCTAAATAACATTGAATTACATTAATATTTGCTGCTTTATTGTGTATCCCTATATACCACTGTCACCTATAACAAAGGAATGTCTTGTTCATTGTTGCATTTTCAGATCTAACAGGCATAGTAGATACTCCATAAAGATTTCTGATTATTTAATTAATGATGAGAACATTTTTCACATGATATTTTCTTTCCAGATAAATGAAACTGGTGCTATTCTCCCTTGTTCTTCTTTTCTAGTTGTTTTTCTTTTGAGTTTTGTTTGTTAAAGATGGAGACTATAGTTCATTGAAGAGCCAGATAGCCAGATTATCACAAAAGAGTGATCTCACAGAAAAAGGCAGCACTTCATGTTGAGAAAAAAGTTAGGCAAAGTGGGGCTTATGCAACAACAACAACAACAATTAGTTTGGGTTGGAAAGGATCCAGTCTCAACTATCTGAGAACTCACAATATATTTTTAAGGTAGGGAAACACAGATCTATCTCTGCTTTTACATGATTTCTGGCTATGGGAGAAGCTAAATCTCATGAAAACTACAGGCTTGATGATTGAAGGAAAGACAGAAGTCAATTCTAGGACAGAGAAAGGAATTAAACAAAGGGAGGAAGACTGGAGAGGACTAGGTTTCACCAAGGAATAAGTAAATAATTCTGACTTGTCAAGGATTTAGAACAGAAAATGGAGGAATCACAGACTTTAAATATTAAATGTACACTAGATTGTGATGGAATCTGAATTTAAAGCTTTGGGTTTTATTGCTTAGTGAAGGATGTGTTTTCTGTAGAAATATGAAAGTTTAAAGTGATATTTAAGGAAGATCAGTATGGCATGAGTGTATAGACTAAAGTAGGCTATCATATAAAACTGAGAGTAGTCAGGAAATGTGGGGAAATTTTGCATTATTTTATGTTTGTAGATCTTTCTGTGGAACCACTTCGTATATTATTCTATGAGCAGATCTGCCTCTCAGAATTTTGCTGTGTTAATTCATTACATTTATGGTTTAGGTTTTGCTGTGGTTAAACCAATATCTCTCTGAGAAACAGTACATTACAAATGAAGTCTTCATCTGTACATAAATAAGCAATTGACCTAGATTGATTACCAGGTGTGAAATATGTCACTGTTTCTGTGTTTTCAACAGAATATGCAGACTAAGCCAACATAAAACCAACATCAGAAATAAAACTATAGGGCCAAGGATTTAGCTCAGTGGCATTGCACCAGGCTCACAAGTGCAAGGTCCTGAGTTCAATCCCCCGAACACCTCCCTAAAAAAGAAGAAAGAAATAAAACTGTGTCATCAGACTGAGATGGTAACTTCAGTTCATTATGAGGTTTCTGGCTTGAGCTTGCCACTTCCAAGTCACTTGCTTTCAGAATTACTAAAATTATTCAATAATGACAGTTTTAATGCAAATCAATTTTGTTTTTGTTTATTTTTGTGGTTTGTTTTTCTCTATAAAAATATTCAGCTCAGTTTTGCACTTATTAAAATATTTTCTCATTGCTTTAACTCTAGGCTATAGTTAGAATTTATGGGGCCACAAACAGTGTTCTGGAGGAAATGAAGTTGATTATCATGTTACACTGTGTATAATTAAAAGTCATTGACATCCCAGAACCACACATTTGAATTTGTACACATTTTTAGTGGGTAATATCAGTCAGTAATATTTTGTCCTATAAATTATACATGTTATTTTATAGCTGACATGTTATATTAAATATGATAGTCTCATTATCATTCATTTAAATTTAAACATCCTAGTCCAAATAAGCTCCTCTGAGAATGTGGGTCAGGGATAACTCATTATGGGAAAAATTCTTAACCTGAAACAACATACTACGGAAAGAAGGATGAGGGGCTCAGACTGGAAAAGTGCAGAGAATATACCCGTCTAATGCCTCTAGAGTGTGTATACATTTTAAAATTAATGGTTCCAGATGTAATAGGCTGCCCAAAATGATTTGTGGTTCGCTTGATTTGCTTGATTCGTTAAGGGGAAAAAATTAGGAAAAATAGGACAAGATAACAGTGCTGATCTCTTCGTGATGAATTATGCATCAAGCATGGATGACTATTTTGTCCCATTTTAACTTGCAGTATGCATTTGTTTAACTACAAAACACTAATCACTTTGGTTAGAAGTCCAAATTCGCTAGTGCACAGGGGTGATCTCACTGTGTCGGTAATCAACATAGTTCATTGGTTTTGAAGATAAATTGAAACTTGCTAATTACATTCATCTTGTGAAAACTCAAATTAAAAAGAGACAAGCAGATGCAAATCAGATACATGCAACCCAACTGAATTATATTGTTTCATGTCTGTGCTTTCTAAATAATAGACAAAGTAACTATACCAAATGATTCTTTTGAATATTCTGACAAGCATGATTTATGGTGTTCCTAAGATGTATTCTTTGCTTAATAGTCAAAAGAAAGGCTTTACTTTCCCACTGATCTAATATTTCATGAATTTATATTATAATATAGCTCCATTTAGAAAGTAAAGAGGGAGGGGAGAATGGAGGTAAATTATACCCTTATGAAAATGTACAACAGTTCTGAAATTGAAAATTGCTATTTTAGTATGCAGTGTATAAAACCACGATTAATTGCTTTTTTTTTACATCAGGCACAGTGTTCAAATTTGTAGAAATGCAGCATATTATGACCTTAGTGTAAAAGCCATTTGACATGAACACTTTGAAATAAAATGTACACATTAAGTCACATTAATGTCACTTTTTCCATCTAGCAACAAGTGTTCAGTTTCTTGATGATATGAATAAGGATACAATAGGCCAGAGAGACAGGAAAATGCCAGTGAAAATCTGTTTTGAACAGTGTGACCAGGGACATCTGACTGCTTGGAGGAATCCAAGTTTGCTTTCCTTAAGGTGGTTTTAATTATTAATGGTGCCACCTTTCCTTACAAGTTTCCCTGTCTTATGATTACCCTAATAAAAATTCCCCATAGCAAAACAGAGATCAAGCCTCATTGACTGAGTGTTTTTACTAGTCTTCCTCCTTGGTTCATCAGTGCATGAACAAGTACATCTTGGATGACTAAAAATGTATGCGGCTGCATGAGATGTGCTTTATCACACACTGCTAGGACTCGATCCTTGGGGTAGTATTCGATGAGCTACCTGAAATGGTCAGTTGAACACAGGAAAAAGTTGTCAAAGCTAACTATTGTGGAAAAAGACGTCCCACCCAGTTGTTTTTTAGTTGGCCAGTGTTAGGGACAATAGCAACAGAAGTTCCACAGAAACCACTCATATTCTTTTTGTTTTATTTTTCGTGAGCATTTGCTACACCTCTGCTTTTCTCTTAGTATTAATTATCTTAATTTGCTTTATTCCCTCTTCTAACTGTTATGAAGCAGGATAAGAGTTCTCAATATTATGGTTGTTCTCTTTTATTACTTCTTCAAATTCTCTGTCTCTGTTCTCTCACTCTCCTTAATACAGATTCTTGTTACATGTGTTAGACTCACTTGGTTACTTACTCTGTTCTACCAGTGCATTTAAAATTTATGTGATCCTCTGCCCCAGAGCATTACCCCAGGTACGTTTATGGCTCTGCTATATATATTCTTAACTCCTGGGTGATTGGAAAATCCTAGATACTAATAAATATGAATTTTGGCCTGTGTTGAAGGATAACTTTTATGCCACAGTATGAGTTGGTAATAGTTTAAAAGTCTTGATTTATCTCCATTACATGAAATTATTCAATAACAAAGGGGGTTTACCTGTACAAGGATGTACCTCTCCTAAAATTCATGTGATAACGCCAGTTGTAAAATCAGAGAGAAACAAACTGATTGAGTTTATCCACATGCAGTGGGCTTCCTGGAAAGGCACTAATTGAACTAGAAACTACTCACTAATTATCTGCCAAATACAAACTCATCTCCTTTCTTACCCTAGTCACTCAAAAAAAAAAAAAAAGTCTTTGCTAGAAGGTTTGACAACTGATAAGTGCAGAGTATGTACAACCTACATCCTTTTAAATAAAGCACTAGGAGGACATGCCATGTGTTGAGTAATGAGTCTGACCCAGATTAATTCTGGAGAAACTTCCAGGACAGTTATAGTTCACAGTTGTCCACTCAGGGCTCAGTGGACAACCCTGTTTGCTTTAAAAATAGAGGAGAGGTCTACTTGCAGTGGTCTAAATCTGAAACCCTATTCCCTCCTCTTATTCTATCAATCACTGATTTTATCTCTTAAGTAACTCAAGTGTACAATAGGAAAAAATAACGATTTCTTTTCTGTCTTAACTTTTACGCTGATTCAGGTCTCTGTCATGATCTGGCCACCATGCCAATGATGCCTCCCCCATCCTTCAAAGGGAATTTATGCTTATTTACAGTCCTGACAGCTAGGTTACTAGTGGGCCATCAGACTGTATGCATGTCAGTCAGCTTTGTTTTGCTGTGGGGGAAATAAAACATACCTGAGATAAACAAATTTAAAGAGGAAATGCTTATTTTGGTTCATTGTTCAAAGAATTCAGTCCATGGACTCTTGACCCCATTGCTTTGAGGCCTGTGGTGAGAAAATACATCACCACAGAAACATATGGCGCAAGAAACTGCTCATTCCATGGGATAGGGGGCAAAGGAAAGAGAGAGAGAGAAGAAGTGATTGGGGCCCCAGTGTCTCCTTCAAGGGCACACTAAGCCTCACCGCCTAAAGGCTGCACTACCTTTCAGTAGTGATTTGTGACTAGGCCCTTAGCATATAGTCTTTAGGGGATATTGAAGATCCAAACCATTAGCAGTGAGCATGGAATTTGTCTTTGGAACACACCAGAATGTGAATTCCTACTAAAAGCAAAGTGCCTTTAGTAGAGTAGCAGTATCTAGGACCCAGCACAAGGCCAGACTTATAATATTTTTGAGTTATACATGGCTTCTTTCTCTAGGTCGGGAACACTGTGCCCTTTTGAAATTAGAGTAAAGCAGAAGTTTTAGGGAGATGAGAAGACAAAGTGAGGAGTTAAGAGGTTATTCTACTTCCCCGTTTATTTACTACTTGATAAAAATTGCAGGACATTCAGTTATATCCACATCTGATGCAGTATTTTCTTTGTAAGCTTTTTTTTTTTTTTTTTTTTTTT
>NW_022900914.1:28648030-28687902 GCF_012274545.1 Fukomys damarensis | reverse complement strand
TTTTTTTTTTTTTTTTTTTTTTTTTTGCTTCAAAAGTCCAACCAGTTAAGGAGCATATCAGTCTTCTTTACCCCTTCATTTTGAGTGTGAGATGGAGGCAGGCAGGCATAGGCAGAAGCAGAGGGAATTTACCTGCAACTGGGCATCACCTTTTAAGATAAAATGCATGTGCCCCCTCCCCTTTTCTCTCATTGAGTTTATTGGTACATTTTAGGTCTACAGTAGAGTTACATTCATCACTGGGATCTCGTACCTTTACATGACAGGTCTTGGTTCTCATTTTTACCCTTGTCCCTGCCCTCCCTTTACCCCCTCCTCCCTTCTCTATTTACAAGTACTTTATTTCCATTTTTTCGTTTTCTTGTGTTTTTTTTTTTTCCTTTTCCCTTATTTCCTTTCACATGTGCCCCTTTATAAGACATGGCTGGAAGCAAAAATGAAATTGAGACAAAAATCTCTTTCTGCGTTCAAAGATGGTTTCATCTTTGACAGGTCCTTCTTTGCATTTTAAATGTAATAGTAGGGCTGCGGATTTAGCTCAGTGGTTGCACTGCCTGCCTTGTAAGTGCAAGGATGCGAGTTAGATCCCAAGTACCAATAAACAAACAAACAAACAAACAAACAAACAAATAAAATGCAATAGTAAAGAGAAAGCTGTTGCTTTGTTTGAATTAAGATTTCAAAATTAATCTTTATAAGCATTCTAGTTTCTATCTGTGGAAACTGACTCAAAATGCCACACATCTGAGAAATGTTCATGTGTGAGAAATGTTCATCATCTTGATCAAGAGTAAAAGGTTGTAATGTATTTTTCTACTAAAAGAAATGGTAAATAAAAGCAATTAACTGTATAGTGGGTTATCTGACCTAAAAGCAAGTTCGGGGTGGGGGGTCACCTGTGGCATCTGTTTAAGCAGGAGTGGGGGCAAGTTGTTACATTTGTGCTTCCCAGTCACCTTGATTCCTGTTCTTCCCAAACTTTCTCTTCCCCCATCTCCCTCCATCTCTCCACCCCCAATACATTTGATTTTTTTAATTTTTCAGGCATTTGCTCAGGCATTTCCTGACCACTCTATTAACAGCTACTATCAATTTCACCAACTCCTATTTTCTCTGTCTTTTCATTGGCTTACCAACTATGTGTTGTAGCTATGTTGGTGTATATAGTGGAATGCTTACCTTCTTCTGTTAGAAGTCAGTCTCTCTGAAGTCAGATGTTCCCCATGGTGGCCCCAGTACACATGCATTGGGAGGCTTCACTTTCCCAAAAGATTCTGATCTAAGGTAATTGAAAAGCAGTTCTGGAGTCAAACAACCTGATGATAAATTACCCCAAAAGTGCTTTGAAATATTCGCATTGTATTTTCACTGAATAGAATTTGTTATTTCTAATTAATGATATTTATTCTAAAATTTGTCTTTCATACTGTTGTATAATTATGAACTTTCTTCCCCCATGAATAAAAATAGATAATTTAAAGGTCATCTTCAGTGGTGAAACTGACAAATCCCTACAAATTTTATCTATTTTTCTCCATTTTCAGAGAGTAATTAGGCATATCACATCGTGAGGGACTATGTAATGAAACCCTCTTGACTTTATGCAGATCGTGTGATGTAAGAGAGTGATGAATACTAATCCTAGGTCAGTATTTATGATGGTTTATAGCTAGTCACGGTTTTGGAGTTTTGTGTGCTTTTACATACTGGCTGATTTTGTATTAGAATTTTAGAAATCTGTCATTAAAACAAATGTGACTAGTAGTTCAGATATGTCCCTCTGTTAATATGCCTCCATTGAGACCATCGCCTGACGTTCTCTGGCTTTAAGAATCAATTCACATCCTTATCCATGCTTCATGAGAGCAGTCACAGAACTCTGAAGTGCGTGCCAGACATGCTGGAACAAATGATATCTTCATCACAGCTTCTGATCATCACATTGTGGAACAGTGTATGTCTACTGATCCGTGATGCACTTTGTCCATCAAGTGAGGTGAAAATGCAATGACTAAACTTTATGTGAGCCATAAAAACCACATCTTATTTTGTATCACTGAATTCAGGTTGCTAAAATTCCTAGAAATAAGTTCTGGGGAAGGAAAAATGGATTCACCCGTGGGGTTGAAAATAACTGTGATTATTTAATATGAACTTCATGGTTACTCCGATTTTATACAAAGACCTCCAGTTAGTAACAATTTTCTTCTTTCTTCAATTTTAAGAATTATCAGAACTCATCACCCACTTCCTGCTTCCAAGAAATCATTGCTCTCTGTCCTCCTGTTTTGTGTGTGTGTGCCCTTGTCTTTTCCGCCTTGGTTTTAAATGCTTGCTCCACTTTCAGTTACGAAGTCGAGGGGAGTGAGGAAACATTAAAGCCATCTAATGAAAGAACTTTAATAAAATTTGTATTGTAAATCATTTCTGCTCTATATAAGATTTAGAAGGTTTCATATGAATTTTATGTAAGTTTAACATAGGCTGTCTTTACAAGTTTTACAGTTTATTTCCGTACTCATATTTAAAGACATTCATTTCATATAATCAATGCATTTAAAAATAATAATTATGGAAATTCAAGTGTACTTTTAAAGGTTGTATAACCATGAAATAGTCTCTGTTTGAAACAGCAATAGTATACATTTAATTTTTTCTTTAAATGTGCTATGTAATAATTTTCTGAAGGACTTGATGCACTTTTAGAATAATTTGATTTATAGCACAGAAGGGAGAAGACTTCAGATTTCTGCCCAAGGAAAGAGCAATAACACTCGAGGATTTCTATGCATTTTATACCTTGTTTTCTTTTTAAAAGTTTTCTTTTCAAAGAGATATTTACCAAAAGATATATGAATATCACATGTCAATATATCCTGGCCAAGTGTTTTAGAAAAACCAGAATGTGTTCCTTTAACATTATATCATTATTCAATCTTTATAACTTTTTTGGTCAGATAACATTCTTAGCCTAATGCAAAATTGCTTAGTTTAACATCTACAGTTTTGAGAGATTTAAACATAGGATGCTGTCCCAAAGGAAGAAGAGCATGCTTAGGATATCTTTTTATTGTTGTTTTGGAAATGACCTGTCTAGTTATAAACAAGAGATGCAGATGTTTACTTCTGCCGACCCTATGGCACTCGCTAAGAAGACAGGAAGGGAATGCTTTCTTTGCAGGAAAGAATTAGCCCCCAGACCATTAGGAGCTAATAAAAATACCTTAAGAAAAACCAAATAAATATTTTAATGACATATATCCTAACAAAGGTGAGCTAGAATTTATAAATAGAAAAAAAAACCCTTTCTATTACACTAGCTAAACTATAAAGTAGGGTCTCCCCTATTATTTATAAATGTAAAAACTGATGGCTTGAAATTAAATGTTTTTGCAGAGTCATAAGTGGGTTCACTAGCATATGACCCTTCATAAATATATGGTATGTGAATATTTATTTTTAAGTGGAGTGGGGAAGGAATATGTCTTTCAAAGCATCTTTTTAAAAATCCTGAATATGTGTTTGAATTCACAGTTTCCATAAAAAGAAACATGCAAATGGATGTCTTTTAGTTCAGCTATAACTTAACACAGTTCAGGCAGTTAAATCAATATTCTAAATAATTTATTTAAGGCAGGAACTTGCTTCCTTTTCTTTTGATTCAGAGACAAAGAACAGAATGATAGTGCAAGCAGAGTGCTCTCTGCTCCTCTTCAAAGCAGGAGAGACCCATCTCAGTAGCTTCAAAAGCTGTGACATTTATACTTTGCGTCGCTCCTTGGCAAGATCAATAGACCTAACCAGAGCAGTTTTCTTGTCGTTATCTTCTTTTTATCTGCTTTCTGGAAAAAAAAATTGCAAGTTAGTGAGATCGTCTAAACAAAGAACAGAACTTCCGATTTCTCATATTCTTTTATGTACCCATCTGTCCATCTGTCCATCCATCCATTTTACTGAAAACATACTTTACAGGATGAGTGTCGTAGTAGGTGGAGGATGGGTATTTGAACTGTCAGTTCCTCTCGCACAGCTTAGTTAGGAAGATGCCACTTACACGAAGAATCTTACAAATGTAAGAGAACATACATACACATACAGTTGGCATCCTGTGTATTTCCAAGAGTCACATAGGTGTAAAAACAGATAATGACAGATGGTAGGATACGATGCATATCATCAGCATGTTTTAGAAAATAAAACAACAGGGATTCTGAAGAGGAGGAGCTCACTACAGGCCAGAGACAGTAGTAGCATTGGGTAGAAATGAACTGCAGGCAGACCCTGAAGGGTCTATTAGATGTTAGCAGGAAAGAGTACTATAATTTTGACAAGTGCACTAGCGTTTCCTTCATTGTGCCCTCAGTGCCCGGCAGTAGACTTAAACTTCACTTCTTCAAAGAATGGGATTGTTGAGCTTCTGCACCCTTCTTGAGTTCAGGGGAGGTGGATGGATAGCAGGGCAGTTTTACGTCGGGCACTGAAGGAAATAACATGGAGAGAGAGACCAAGGTGAAGAGAAAAGGGCTCCTGGATCAAATGTCAAGGTAAAGTCACATGGGGAGGAGACTGGGACGTAAGACTGAAGTCTTGGACTCTATTTTCTGACCTGTGAAGAAACAGTATTTCCACCTGAACAATAGTACTTTAAAAGACTCACCCACTTTTTAAAAAATATCCTAATGATATCTGTCAGGAGACATACAACTCCAACCCACAGTAAATCCAATCATTTACTTGTGCTGACACAACAACTTCTTTCTCATACCTCTGACAACTGGAGTGATCTTAAAATTTCATGGTCTTGGAAACTGAAATCTGCTCTCTTCTGAGTTGGCAGAAGAGCTAAAATCAAAGACCGGTATTCTTGAAAGCCCTCAGCTAAAGTGTAGTTGTCAACTGTCTGTAAGGTTTGAACCAGTGCAGAGTGGGCCGTCTCAGTGGAAGAAAAGGATGCCTCAGATTATCTCTTTATTGTCGTTTGGGATAGCCAAGCCTACTCATAACCAAAGTTGCCAGTGGACCGTTCCTCCTACTTCATGGCAGTTCCTAGAGTATAGAATAAGAAATCAATGTTTGTTTGGGTTTTTTTGTTTGTTTGTTTCTTATTTTTGTTTTTTTTTTTGTTTTTTTTTTTTCAGAAAGTGCTTAGTCCCAAGACCACTAGGAGCCAAATGAGATGGAATGTTTTGAGGGTTTTCTTTTTTTTTTTTTCCTGCTTGCTTAGGGAGATCGTAAGAGTAAAGGAGAATAAGTTTGGTCAGAAATCTTTAAGACCTTTGAATGGCAAGGTGGGATAAGTGTCATTTGCTGAGTTGCTTCCCTTCTAAGGGCTGTGAGCTTCATGAGCTAATAAGTCTTTTCCATCTGTGAGATCAAAAGACAGATTTTGCAGCATTTGGTGGGGAGGGATAAGCATTTGGGGACCACATGGAGATTATATAGAAGAAAAATTAGGGGGGCTGCTTTTTGGCTGTGGCATTTACCAGAAGTAGCCTCTTCTGTAAGCAACACTTTTTCCCCTCAAAAAAAGATAAGCCAGAATGTCACTCCACAGAGCTTCCACATGTCAAACATTTTCTCTCCTGTCATCAGTTTTTAATTCAGTAAACTCAGTTGCTTCATGCTAGGCATGATATTCTGAAAAGGTCCCATCTGATTTTGACTATATAATAAATAGATAAACATGAGAAAGACAGATAGAGAGATTGATTCATCCAACTCCCAAGTTGTAATAATTTCTACTCTTCAGAATTCCTAAGCCTCTGTTGTAGTTATTGTGAAGGCAAGGAGCAAAAGGAAGTTCCATGTAGAATATAAATTGTTTTCTAGCAAACATACTCACATGAACACATACCAGGCCTATGGCAGTACAAAGTCTGGGGGCTTTGGACTTTGGCGTCCATGAGAGGGTATATTTTTTCTTAATGCATGCAGTCTGATTTCATTATGCCCACAAATGCTTAAAAATCACCAGCTAAGCAAAAGGAAATAGTGCAGAATGGTTGAAGCCCGCTCAAAGCCAAACTCCCTTATCCAGCTGTGGCTCTCCATGCTAAGCCCTACAACCTGGGGAAAATTCTGGTCTCCTTTAGAATCCCCTCATTCCTATCAACCCAGAACCAGTGCCTAAGGGTATGGTGAAGACTCAGTGAAGTAGCCTGTATTGGGTACATGGGAAGCCCTCAGTAAACTCTTTAAGGGCGAGACCTGGTGTCGTATACAACCTCACCTGGGTGCTCATCAATGCATGAAACTCCTGGTGTTACTCTTTTGTGGACTCTGATTTCTCTTCTTCACAGTGGTACTTGCAAATACTTGACCAGTTTAACTTAACCGTCACTCTAGCGAGACTTGGCCGTGCTGAACAGTAAGATCTTGGAGGGCTAAGTTCACATCCAATTTATTCTTACAATTCCCTGCCAGACATATGGATAGCACACATTAAAAACACTGAATGAACACGTGAAGGACACCAAGTATTTACTGCATGTTTTGTCCTCTGTTACTATATAATTTCATGGAGTGGGAAAGACAACATAGGCAGAACGAGAAAATGACGCCAGAGAGAACACAATGAAGTGTTCAAGCGTTGTGCAGAGAATCGAGGCTGTGGTCTCTCCGAGGGGGAGGGGGGTGGCATGGAGCTGCAGATCGCGCAGAGAGACAGAATTTTATTTTTGTCTGGAAGGATGGGTAGCTTAGATATGCAGAGAAGATAATAGTATCATTTCCTTTTGAGAACTCTTTATACATTTCTGAACAGCAAAGTGGCAGATTGATGACAGAAATGTTCAAAGGCGACTAGTTTAGAAAACGTTTAAAAATATCTTGGGGCAAGGAAAGAAAATGTTATGCATGCTTTTAATGGTAAATCTTTTAATTGCATAGAGATGGGCGAGATTATAGAAATGATTTAGATTTCCCATCACTTAATAGCATAGGATATTGAAGTCATGGGAAAAAAAGACAATTGCCTAAGTTTAAATAGATGCAGTTAATAGTATCCATATGCTTTTCTACACAAGATGACATTCCTGTTCACTTCCATTGACCTCAGAAGTAATGAACATAGTAGATTCTGAAGTTGGGCTTTTCCAATTCTCAAAACTGAATTGTGATGATTCTACTTTTCAGAGCAATCAAGGAATCCCCAAATGGAACTTTATGAACCCACTATGAAAAAACGAATGCCACGCAGATTAAGTTGCATTTGAAAGTTACTACTTAGTACCCTGGTTCTGGGACAACCAGTCCCTCAAAATACACCATTTCTTCTAAATAATGGTTTCAGAAGCACATGGATCACCATCTGTTATTGGACAAGAACCGTAGGAAAAGAGTTGTGAAAACAGTACATTAAATTAAATTATTAAATGTGATGTTATTAATTGTGTAGGTGCGTGTAGCTAAAACCCAGCCTGTTGTTACTTTATTATCCCTTTCCCTTTGGATCCCACCTACATCTGGCCAGACGTAGTCATGAAGGACGCGGCTGACTGCAGAGACAAATAATGTGAAACAAAGATAGCTTTTCTCATTGAAAAGTAGAGGTGTGGGTGCTGTCATCACAATGCTAAAGATATAGGTACAATCTTTTACAAAGCATAACAAACCCCCTTTTAAAATTAAACATTCCCTTTGCATTCTCACCGAAGATCCAGACAGAATGTTTTTCTCTAAGAAGTTGACTTTCTCTTTTGTATTTCTCCCATTATTGAGTGGATCAAATTTGTGACTGAGCCATCATCTCTTGTACTTCTGATTTGTTTTATGGTGGCTTTCCCATCATCTCTCCTCCTCCAGATACAAAACCATTATTTTAAGGCTTATTGCCAGAGGTATCAAGATTTTACAGTAAGGAGAAAACACTGAGGAAAAAAAAAGACTTTTGAATTGAAATCAAAATTTGGGATTGAAAGGTATCAGAGCAGAATTAACTGAAAAATTGTAGGCTCTGGAATTCCACTGCACAAATTGAAATCCTCCTTCCATCATAGTTACTCTCAAGTCCTTTATCTGGTACCTGTGGAGCAGTGTCAAAAACCCCTACACTTCTAAGGGGGCCTCCTCATGTCTTCTTTTATTTTTTTCTAATCCTCGCCATCCTTCATCCCCTTATTGTTCAAAGAAAAGTTTGCAAAAATAAATTATACAAATTCTGAAAGCCGTACTTTCTGTAATGACTAGTTCTTTCCAAAAGAAGTGACCTCATAGACAATACTCGGGTAACTACAGACAGCGTTTTAGTCAGGAAATAAGCCAGAGAAATCTGAAAGGGCTGAATGGACCCAGGAACCTAACTAGGTCCTGAAATGTCTCCCACATCACACAATGTGAATATGCATGAAGTTCCACTCATAAAATCTCTATTTGGTTGTATGATTTCCTCTCTTGAAAACTCAATGAGTCTCCGTGGGGAGTAGAAAAGAAGACTTTAAGTGTCCACTTAACGTATTGGGCCCAGATTTATTTAGATGGCATTCTTCACTTATAGCCAGAGCATGACATAATAGAAGAATGAATAATTTTATAGCAAAAAACAGAAAGCATTATCTTAGGTGAAGCACTGGAATTAAAATCTTCCAGCTTTTTATAGAAAACACAGTTATGGCAAAGCAAATCAGAACAAAACACACAGATATATACAAATTGGTATACAAAGAGGATAAATTCCTCTCTCTTATCTGCCCACTTGCTTTCCAACTTTGTTTCACTTTAAAATTGTGCCTTGAGAACTGTAGCATATTTATTATTTGTTCCTCAGTCCAGTTTTAGCAACTCAGAACATTGTCATGTTCAGAGGACATTGGGAAAACATTGGATGATCATATTTTTAATGGAATTTACAGCCTTACTAGACTTTTTAAAAAGTCTAATTAGACTTCAGTCTCTTTTCTGAAATCTTTTCTAATTAAATAATTTGGATTTAAAAATTCTTTCTACACAGTTCCTAAGGGCAGATATAGAATTTGTATTAATACCAATATATATTATTATCTTAAAATTTATATTAAAAAGCTATGAAAATTTGAAGTAACATAGAGCACTGTTGTGTTAGAAATCATTTTATTATCATCTCTTTTGAAGCTCGTGAAAACTGATGATGTTTAGCCACAGTCTTCTTTCCCACTTTCAGCATTCCAAATACTGTAGTTTTCAGGGCATATAGTCAAAATACGGCCTAGTTAGAAATCCCTTTGTGTATATTGGAATCAGGTAAAGACTGATGCTTAGTCAGAGAGAGAGAGAGAGTTTATAACCCAAATGGGTAAGAATGGAGTTTCAAAAACTAGACTGAATGTAAGAATGACCTGGTGTATTGCTAAAATGCAAATTTGGACTTGGTAGGCTTGGGATGCAACTCCAGACTCCTCACTTCTGATGAGGTCACAAGTGACACATACGTTGCTGAGGCTGGAATCCTGGTCAGTAATGATTGCAGAGTAACCGGGGAGAACCTTCATCTCCTGTACCTCACTGCCATTGCTGTGTTCACCAGCTGCTGGAGTCCTTTAAACTTACAGAGTGGATGCTCACATCCACGGTTTCATTTTCCCAAGATTTTAGTTTTATTGCCAAAATATTGTTGCAGGCCAAAAATATTAACTGGGAAATTCCACATGTGCATAGGTTTTTAATTCCACACTGTTCTGAGCAGCATGGTAAAACCTTCCACCACCCTACCGTGGCCCACCTGAGCATCAATCGTCCCTTTGTCCATCAGATCTACAATTTATATCCATCTACCCATCGTGTACTTTTATCCATTTCCTCAGGAAAGGTTGCCCGTTGGGGTATCATCATGCTTATGTTCAAGTAACCTTTATTTTACTTAATAGTGGCCAAAATGTAATGCAGAGCGAACACCAAGGCATAGAGCATGGAACGACAGGTTAACTCCGGTAACGTGGGGCAGTGTTATAAGTCACACAGGGACAAATACAGTCTATGAAAGGATTTCACACTGCCTGAAATTTCAGTCCCATTGGTGGTCTTGAAATGTAGCCTCCTCAGAAAAGAAAGGGTTTGCTGTATCAGACTCTTTTTGTAAATTGAAGAATGTGAAGTCATTATTGTCCAAGGTCCCCAAGTAAATTCTTGGACAGCAGGAGCGTGATAGTAATTTTAAAGTTTGTAGTTCAGCATTTACTCCACGGGTGTCCAGCCCAGACAGAGGACCTCCTGATGACCATGAGGGAAGTCAGCTTAATGTCAGTCAGGGTGACTCACCCTCACTCTACCATTTAAAGTACTCTTTCTTGTGACTAATCTTTTGCTGTTGTTGTTGTTTGCACTAGTCCTCTACAGTAAATTGGCCATTTCTTGTCCTTTGTCTTTTTTTTGTACCAGGGATCAAACTCAGGAACTTGCGCTTACAAGGCTGGTGGTGGGACCACTGAGCTAAATCTCTGCCCCAAATTGACCATATCTTATTACTAATAATTGCAATTTACAGAGGAGGAACTGAGGCTTAAGGATATTTGAGTAAGATCACATAGTCTTATAGAGGAGCCAGAGTTAAGCCTGTTTTTTCTAGGGGATCTAGAAGATTCTTCATGCATGATGCAATCCTTCCTCAAAACCTCCCACTGCCAGTCATTGTTATATAAAAGGAAATAGAGGAAAACAACATGCAAATACTACTTTTCCCCTAGGCTTGGTTAAACATGGGAACCCTCCTCTGTGCCATCGAACAAGCAGGGTTTTGCTGTCTGCAAGGCACCACTTCCAAATTTTGCCAGCAGGGGGCACTATGGCCTAGGACATTTAGCTTTGCTCTCTGTTTAAGGTTCCCAGGTAACCCTCTCCCTGTTTTACTTATTATTATTACTATTATTATTAATTGTTGATTATTATTATTTTGTACTCTGTGTTTCAGTGGGACCTTTATTTAGACTGGCAGCTGACAGTCATCATTGGAAACAGTTGAGTATACTTTTGCATTCATAACTTTCTAATGAAAAAAACAAAACAACTATGAAAAATTATGGTGGACACACAGCCCCAGCAAGTGCATCCCCTGTGAACAGGTTCTCTTGTATCTATACTTCTTTCTAAGTAATGACTAATAGATTTGTGAAAAAATTAAAACATGAAGGCTCCGTGCTTTGATCCCCCAGTACGTGCCGCAGTGCCTGTCACACTTACTTTCCTTCTGCTCTGCGCTGCAGATTAATTTTATTTTCTAAACTGAAGGATAGATAAAAGAAGATAAGCGATGCTGGTCTGAGTTTGTCTGGGTCATTACTTCCCACAGATTCATTCGGAATAAAAGGCTGCTGTTTTAGGCCCTTCTGAGCTTGAGCACCTTCTAGTATTCAACTTTCCCTTCACTCTGCTGGGATTTCTGCCCCCCTTGTCCCTCCCGCAGGACGACAGGGGAACGTGAGTTCAGATAACACAAGTGATCTGAGGGAGGACTTCCAGGAGGTAAAGGCCGTGGCTGTTTGCCTGGGTTATGCTGTTTTCTGAAGTTGACAGATCAGGAGAGATGTTAGGAAATTCATCCTAGTTCTGGTCTCAGTTGCATTTCAGTGAGATATTTTTGTTTGTCAATAAGCAAGATGCCAACTGTAGGCTCTTGTAGGTATGTGCTCCCCAAGATGATCTCGGCACGGAACGATTGCTCCATCCTCTCCTCTGCCTTCTTCTGCCTGGACACAGCACCACCTGAAGACTTGGTACCAAGGGTGCCAGCTTCTGGGCATCTCTGCTTGTGGTCTGTACCCAACACAGTGCCAAGCATTCCAAGGAAGGGATGAGCCACCCAACTTCCTGGCTGGGAGAGATCCTAGAGGTGTTTGTTTTTCAGGGCACATCAACTCCTTATCTCTCTCTCACCAGTAAGGAGGTGCAGCCCCTATTCTGCCAAAGGGTAATGTACCGAGTATCAGGCAGGCGCCCAGCATACCTCCTGACTCCTCCGTGGTGATTTGCAAGGCGTTAACCAGTATAGCTATTGGACTCAAATGCATACATGAGGAATAACCACAAACAGGTTTGCCATCTAAAAACAATGGTTTTAAAATAATATTCCCACACTATAGCAGTAAATTGTAGTGAAAATATCTTCCAAAAGTCTGTCTGAAAGAAGAACCAGAAAGGCTAATCAAAATGCGAGGCCACTGTAAAACACCAGGGTCAAGAGTCCCTGGGGGGAAAAATCACTTTTCTCACACTTGGGAAAGGACCGTAATATTTCAGTCTTAGGAGGAACACTTCTCCTAGTTCATGAGCCTCACTGCCCTGGGGATTGCTCTTTCAGAGGATCACACAGCAGTACACACAAACAGGGAGGTTGTGCAGATGATCAGCCCGAGTGTGTTACATGTGATTACAAAATCATCTCCCACACACTTTCTTGCACTGAAGATCAAATCCAGAGCCTCCAAAATGAACTACATCCCTAGCCCTTTTTGCTTTTTATTTTGAGACAGGCTCCTATGGAGTTGCTCAGGCTTAGCTCGAACTTGCAATCCTCCTGCTTCAGCCTCTTGAATAGCTGGGATTACAGGTGTGCACCACCACATCCAGCTGTAATAACCAACTGTAGCTTGTTATCTGCATTTAAAAAAATACATTCATATCTTTAGTTTACCAGACATATTCATCTTGCTTTGCAAAGCACTCCTCTTAATGTGCCCCAAACACACTTTAATTTTGAGCATATACTTTCTTGGTCAATTTCGATCAGACTCTTATTTCTCTGCACGAGAAGGTTGTTGGTGTGCTCGAGTTCCATTAGGAGAGCATGGGATTTTTCATGCCTTTTTTTACCTGGAAACTTTCTAGTGTAGTGTCCTTGTAGCTTTGGTAATTACAGTGATATCTTACTGTCCAGGCATTGATACCCCCTGGCCTCATTTATTTAAGCTTTACTAGTATTTTTTGCCATTCTTATTACAACCAGAAATCTATGTGTTTTTTTAATGTGTCTCCAGTCTTATCATGCCTGTATAGGTCATAGGGATTCTGAGGGCCCCTGTAGGGCATCGTTATTTTCTTTTCTCGGCTTCCTAGCAACTTGAGCATTAAGGGAGGAGCAAATAATGAATAAGCAACTATCATCTTTGACTGAGTCTGCTGTGCTGTTTCTCTCATGTCTATCATACAGGGAAGCTTATATGTTGAAATATAAAAATGCATTATTATAAGGGGAAATTACACTGCCTCCCTCCTGTGTGCATTTTCCTGGTGGGTTCAATTTTTACACCAGCAAGAACCAGGAGTTGTGTGCATAGTATGCAACAGGTGAAGGTATCAGTGTGAGAAAGAGACAACTACTCATTTCCATTCAACCCCTGCTCTTTCATAGAGGGCAGTTAGGCCAGAAACTGTTTTGCAAGTGTTGATTATGCTGTTCTTGCTGAGGTTTGTGCATTTAGCATATGTCTACAAAATTCAAAACCTCAATTCTTACAAATGCACCCATGAAAATTTGCCTTTTAATTATGAACTACAGACCTATTCTTACTGTAGTTATGCAGTAAAAATGAAATGTCATTCAGTGATATTTTTCTTCATGTGTTTATTATTTGTGCAACTGCTCTGGTTACACAGTTGCATAGATTTTGAATAGTGTGAATTTTTGTAGAGCACGAAGCTTTTCTTTTTAACTTTTTTGCAATTTTAATTTTTATTGCTATATGTTGGCAGTACCTGAATGGATTACGTTCATCATGGCAGTAACAAAGGCCAACTTGGGCAACGTGAGGTAGCTGTGAGTGTGGTAAGCCTGCACACAGAACCCCTGGGTCGGGCAGGCCTGTTTTTCAGTTACACAGTGTTGGGCCCTGGGCAAGGGGAACCTACCTGGGCACCAGAGCTCAGTCAAGAACAAAGGGGCCTCTCTTCCCTTCACAATCTCTCCCTAGTGGAAGTAACACAGAGCTCAATGCAAGGGACATGCCCCATTATTTTTCCCAAGTACAATAATCAAAGGCATAGAGAGAAGCTAATAGAAAAAGAAATTAAATCCTTCCTCATTAAACACAGGAATAGAGAAAATATATCCTGCTCTTATATTACTGGAAAGCATTATCAGAAAGTTTTGGAAGTATTTCTCAAGAAATTAAAAAAGTAAGGTGCATGTAGCCCTTCTCCCATAAAAAGGAGCTATGCTTCATAATTAGAAATGTTTTCTTCCAGACTTTGTCTTGTGTCAGCCTGGTTCTATGCGAGATTGGGACCTAGCCTTTCTCTCCCCGTGAATTCACAAATGATTAAGGCCTTTTAAGAACTCAACTTTTAAAAATGTAGGCGAAAAACATAAAAACAGAGAATAGAATAATCAACTGTATTCTCTGAGTTTTACTTTTTAAAATCCATTATGACCTCAAATCAGTCCTAAAAACAGTCCTGCACATAGTGGTCCAGACATGTTATAATTTACTCTAACTGAGTAGAAAAGAAATTTTATTTCATGTGTGTGCTTGTACACCTACTCTCCCACCCCTCCCATCGACAGGAAAAAATACCCAGCTGAAACTCTTGTTTCTCTGGCCCAACATTAGGCTGATAATTGGAGAGTGTACTACTTTTACACCGCCAAGCCAGATGTAGAGGAGCTCTAGGTAGGATAATAGGAAACACGCAGGGAAAACACCTACTTAGGGAACAATTATCTTTCTGAACCAGCTCAGTTATAAGTAAAGCCTGTCCAAAGGCAGTGCCCATTACTCTCAGTGACTACACTCTTGCGAGTGGAAATGTCTCTTGCATTTCTATGTACAGGGAAGGTAACTATGTACAAATTAATTATTAAAAACTCCTTCCCAGTACAGTCGACCCCAATAAATTATTTACATTTCCACAAATATCCATATGTTTGTCTGACATCGTATCTGTACCCTACAGAAGATGCACACACACGTTACTTGTTTTCCAAAAGTTACTTACATTTTTCTTATTGCCTAACCTAACATAACGAGCCTGTTGGCTAGATTTCTTAGACATAAATAGTTTCCAATATTTGAATGACAGTGCATTCAAATAATCTTCCCTCTTTACTTACCTGACTTTACCAAATGTGCTTCCTCAAGAGAAATAAGAAGAATGCTAAGATAATGCATAAGTAAGCTGTAGCACAGGGAGAACATTTCAAATCCCATGCTATTCAATTCTATGAAAAGTGTGACCAGTAAGGCAGATTTGAGAAACAATTCTGCATGTGTTGGAATGATTGGAGGAAATTTGACCAATAAATCAATCTCATTTAATAGGAGAAAAGGCAGCAAAGAGTCTATAAGCCTGAGAAATTCCAGGGCCTCTTAAATCTCCCTTGTGTAAAACAACCTTTAAAGTTGATGATAATGATTTTCCCACATTCTTCCTTTCCAGTATTAAACAATTCATAATTTCCTCACATTATAGACAGTCCTAAAATAGCTTGTTTTGAGTAAATGCAAACTGTATTTTAAGAAGATTGCAGGATTTTGTTTTATTTTGAAATTTTATTACATTTGTTGGTCAGTTAATTGCAATTAGAATGGGATATTTTGTAGCATGTATGAATAAACATTTCTATTACTATAGAGGAACATGAAATCCAGTTAATCCCTAACCCCACTGAAACAAATAGTGAAGTTTTTAAAGATAATCTCATTTACTCCCATTATTCTAAACACAGCTGGTTTCCTTCACTATACTTTTTACTGACAGTAGCCATAAAACAGTTGTGAATAAAACGTTGTCTAGATAAATTCTTAGTCAGGAAGTGTTGTGAAGATTCCGGCTCTGCAGGAGTTTGTACCATGATCAAGAAATGGTCACTAACGCTGGAGGCGGTGGCTCACACTTGCAGTCCTGGCGACGTGGGAGCCTGAGACAGGAGGATCACAAGGGAAGCCTGGTGAAATGCTAGGTCAAAATAAATAGTAAGAATTGAGAATGCAGCTCAGTGGTAGAGTGCTCCTGGGATTGATCCCAGTGGAAAGAAGGAAGAGAAAGAGGCAAGGAGGTAGGGTGAATGAATCTTTCTGCAAGTTTTAGTGTCTTCCTCTGTAACAGACACAATAACCACGTACTGCTCAAAGTTGCTGCTAGTATTAAACAAGTGGTTGTATACACACCTCTTAGCACAGCCTGGCCCACAATAGGCACTCGATAAACGTGCATCGCCCTTGTCGTTCTTTGCTTGTACTTCCTTGCAGTGACCAGAGGAATTTAGAAGAGTGATCTCTCTTGTAATGGATGATGATAGGTCAGCGTTACATGTTTCCATTATACAGCGTACAGAGACCTGGCAGAGGAGCAGATGCACTGCTTACCACACTAATGGTTTATCTTCTTTGTTTCATTTCTCATGTTGTCGGAGGTGTTGACTTCCCTTGGTTTCACTCAAAGGTACAGAATGGAACAGAAAGTAGGGTCAGCTCTGAGGCCTGACCTCAGAAAGCCAGAATGCTAATCAGTGTGGGGTAAGGCATTAGCACACAATTTCTGAAGACCTCTAGCTATTTCCAGGAGAGGTTTGGGGATCACATTTGCTGCTTCTGAAGGATAATCAAGCTGGCAAATACAGTTTCTTCCCTTTTTCCCTCTTAGTCTCCCTGAAGCTTATTAAAGCCATCAGTCTTCCCATAACTTTGACCTTAAGCCCAAAGCTTAAGAAAATGAAAATACTACTCTTTTATATGAAATTATTCATAAGCCTTCCCTGGAAAATATGAATAATAATTAAAGATATGCTTAGGCTATTTTACTTGGGGAAATGCCACAGCATCTGTGACTTTTAACACCTATAACTCTGAAATGTTTAAGCACCACGGTCAGGACATTGACTCATCACTTGGGGGCTATGTGTCCCTCTTGTGGGCACATACCTCACTCTACCCCAGATTTGTGTGAGTACATTGGACACTAGGTTAGAAAGCACTAGAGCTATAGAACTGTTAACATTCACTAGATGTTCTCATTCATTTATCAAAACTATGATTTCTTATAACCCATTCAAAGAAGCAAAATCCACAAATACTTTTGACAACAATGAAACATTTCAACATTTAAAAATATAAGCAGTGTGGGGTATATGCATACACTTATACCATAACAGAAATGTAGATGATTTCAAAGGTGTTTGCTAGTATAAATGTCTCAAAGTCTAGCCTTAGTGCAATTCTAATTCACAGACAGCTCCAATTCAAATGAATCATTACACAAATTGTCAATGTAAGTTGACAATAATGAAGTTTAAGTAAACAGAATTTGTTCCATAAAGCGAGATTAATAGTACTTGTTGGGACAGAATGATTCAAGTAGATAATGTGCAGGTCCGAATCTGCCAAAGTGAAACCAGCTGATCTAAACAACCCATATGCACTAATAAAAAAAAAAAAGCTGTGAAAAGAAGAGTAGTACTTGAAAGCCACTTCCATTGCTGTCAATCTCAAAGATGCCTTAAGCTCCCCTCCAACATTTGGCAGCCCCTACAATCTGCAGAAATGGCGCAGGGTACCATTTGCATTAGGTCCGGTGTTGGGTAGAAGCCAGCTTTCTCATTAGACAGTGAACGGAAATTCTCAGTAAAGTCTGGTTACGCACTAGAAGTTTAGGAAAACCAAATTTTAGTATTCAATAGCTATTTAATAACCTACTGGTGAGGATGTGCCAGATGAAGTGAATGGCTTCCTGCATTGCTAATCCCCAAGGAGGGAGCAGAGTATTTACATGTTTGAGTTAGTAGGGTCTTCATGGAACTTGAAGTGGTGAGAAATCATCAGTATAAGCTAGACCTAGCCATCAAAACGGCAAGGAGTCGAGTACGAACTCCACCCTTTAACAGCTGTCTGATGTAGGGTAAGTTACTTTGTTCAGACTCAGTTTTCTCTCATCTCTAAAACAGAGATCTCTGTGCCTCATTTGTCTGTCATAAGGAGTCGAAACAATATGTGGCACATAAAGTTTTTAGCACATTTACTTCCTATAATTGTTACTCTATAAACATCAGTTATTGTGATTTATTTTGTTATCTTCCATCAGTTCTATCAGAGTACCATGAAGCAGTAGTTGTGTATTTAATTGAAGTGGATTAAGTCAGACATTATTTTAAAACTAGAAAGGATATAAAGAGCCTGTTTTGATTTTTCCAGAGTTATATAAGGGGAATAATATAACTCCCAACCTGTTAGATGTCAGATATACCGAGTTCACGTTCTCCAAAAATCATAGTGAATTGAGAGAGGTGACTCTTGAGAGACAGGAGGGGACCTGAAAGTGGGTTGTTGAGGACCCCACTTTGCAGAGAAAGTTTTATAGAACAAAATCGTGAGGTGGTGGGTACAAAAATCACAAGGTGGGTACAATGTGGGTCAAAAGTACGACCAACCAATAAGGTGACAGGTGTAACTGCTTAAGTAATATTGATCCAGTGGGGAAGGAGGTCATGTAGCAACTGTACATGGAAAGACCAAAGATGTTTTTGGGAAGAGACGGATCAGGAGGTTCTGCTCACCCACCTGGGTGACTGATGTCTACTTAGACTTTATTGGATCAAGCGTTACCAACTGTGGAATAATCTTTAATTTATTGCTTATCCCTTGGGGAGGGATGTAGGCCTGGTCATTCTGTCTTTATCTTGAGGCCTGGCCTTGAACAGATGCACCTCCAGCCATAGTTGTACTGTGTTTTCATCTTTTACACTGACTCCCTCGAGGGCTTGGTCCTGCATGACTGCCTATATAATATTTTTACCTAACTTAACTATTTGTAATAGTAGGAGCTATTCCCATACCAAAGTAAATGTGGCCAAAATAAAGAAATGATTTACAGAAAAAAAATTCTTTCCTACAGTTCTGTCTCTAGAAGAGCATATTTGATAAATTTTTAAAAGAAATCTGCTAGTTTGAATAGCATATTTTAATACTGCTTTAGTAAGATAAGGAACTGAGGAACAATATGATAATTTTCTGGTGTTTCAACATGGTGGTCTTATATTGCTTCACTCAGCTTGCAACTGTTGGTCGAGTGTTGAGTCAACTATATGCAAGGATGAGATAAGCAAAGCACAATCAATATCTGACTTACATGTGATTGTGGTCCTTTAAGATCATGTTACTTAGTGACATCATAACCATCTTTTTGTGCAACTCCATTGTAAGAGAAAAAAATCAGGGAAGTCGTCTCTTAAAAGGGAACCTTTAATCATAGACCTGTATAAAACAAGTACAGTAGTTATGTGGAGGTCTTCATCAAGCAGATCATGAGACATGGAAACAGGAAAGACAAATGTTTGCACCAATAACATATTCTGGGTAACTGGAGAAGCATGACAGGAGGTAAAGTGCTGGGCAGCCAAGGAGGTAGGGGTCATATACCATCTCATATAGTTTAGGTCATTGAAAGGAATTGGCATTTTTTTCTCTCTAAATGTGACCAGAATGTTTTGATGATTTTTGGTTACAAGGTTTTATTAAAAAAGAAAAAAAAGCTAACTCTGGTTTCCATGTAGACAATAGATATGAGAAAAGCAAGAGTAGAAAAAGAAGAACGCCAACATGGAAGAGCTTTAGGTGGTTGTGACATTTCAGCCAAGAGGTGGTCAAATTCCACATTCATTTGAAGGCAGAGCAGCAAGCACCAGCAAATGCATTGGGCGTGGGCGTGAGAGATGCAGAAGATGTTTAAAGTATGTTCTTTAAATTTAACCTATAGACATTTGCAAATGGTGATGTCAATTAAGGAAGCCCAGGTTAGGGATGGAAAATTAAGAGCTTTTTGAAAATGTTTTAAGATGTAGGGAGAAGCTTTAACTTTGAGACATAAAATCAGAAGTTGGGTTTTGACATTCAGTCATCCAAATGGAGAAATCACATAGATGGACAGACGAGTTAGGGTTTCTGAGAAAAGTTGTGGCCAGAGAGACACATTTAAGCATCATCCCCATAGGTTGATTAATATCAGAGGACGGGATGAAATTACCAAAAAAATGAATTTAGATGCACAATAAAGTGAGCATTCTGATATTTGGAGGTCACAAAAGAACAGAATCTAGCCGAGGAACCTGACAATAAATGGCCAGCGAGGTGGGAAAAATAGAGCTGTGTGTGTCATTCTGGAATCTAAGGAAGTAAAGTGTGTCAAAGATGAGAATGATCTGTTGTGTCAAATACTTTAATTATAATGGTAGAGAAATAGCCCTCAATTTTAAAAAACTCGGAAGTGGCAACTGCACACAACAAGATAGCTTATCTCTAGAGATGACACCTGTTGATTTGAAAATGTCTCAGGTTTATTTGCTACTTCTTATTTGTCTATGTAATTCTCCCCTTATTTTCTTCTTTCTCCAGGAATTGTATGTATCAGCAGCAAGTGAGCAGAAATTTTGCCAGTTTCCCATGTAGCAATAAAGTCTCGAAGAAAAAGTAGATTAAGTCTATTTTTCAAATCTGTCTATTCCTTTTAAAGCAACACCTTCATGTAGCAACCTTCAGAGAATAAAAGTACTAGGAGAAAGGAAGTTACTATGATAAAAGCAGAGAACAGTATGATGTTTATCTCAAATTTTACACAATCTAAAAGAGAAAAGATTAGTCTTGAAACAACCTAATTTTACCCTTACCTCCCATTTTCCTTATATTTCTACACATTTCCAACAACCAAGATAGCTTCGTTCCTCTAAATTAACAAATTCCAGTTTTGAAAACACCATACTATCTTCTACACCTTTTCCCCGATCTTCTACTCACAGTGTTCTATGTGCACATTCCAGGAAGCAGATAAATTAAATAACTAAATAAGGCAGGGTGTCATTGGAAAGGCAACTTTGTCTAAAGAAGTCGAGTATGAAAAATTGAAGCTATGTATGGAGTATTGGAAACGACAAAAATAAAGTCATCTGGAGAAAAAACATTGTCCAGTATGCACATAGTTTATTTTGGTGAGGGAAGAGTCCTCCCAGGTACAAACACTAGAAGACGTTACTGCTCCCAGGAGAAGTAGTGTGTCTGTCTCCAAATGACACTTCTTGACTTGAAAATGGCTTGGATTTATTTGCTGCCTGTGGTGTTTCTATCACAGTTCTCCCTATTTTATTCTTTCCCAAGGATGTTGCCATGTCATCTAACTTTTTAAGATGTGAATATTTTAAGTAAGGCCTATTGATTAAAAAAAAAAGCAATGTTCATTTTTACTTTTAATACCAAATTAACCGTTTGCATTTCTTAGGTAGCTTAGAGGATGCCTATCTAACTCTCCTGCTCTCCTTTTTTGTTTTCAACTGGTTGTTCATGTGTGGAACGTGAATTTGTCAACTACCAACTCTTAAGTGATGTAAAGAATATGACTGCCTCTATTGACTTTCTCTTTATCCTCCATTACACCATGGCTGTTCTCTTAGTTCTTTTTTCCCCTAATGTTCAGATCATTCTAGTCTGAGAATATAACCTCCAAATTGGTGCTGATATATAATATGTAATATTTAGGTATCTGTTTTAAAATCCTCTTTCTCTTATCTATTTCAATTTAACTCATCTTTTCATGACTCAGACACGTTGGCATTTCTGTTTCTCTTCCATGATCCTATCATTTGGCAAGTTTTTGGAGTCAGGGCTGTCAGAAAATGAGTACAGTGAAGAGAAGACTATGCTATACTGTAAAAGTCTAAGCTCAGTCAGTCCTTTATGTAGCAGGGTAATGGCAATGGGGGCAGCTGTAGGGCTGAGAAAGACAGTAGAAAAATTACATGAAATCTTACCTGAAAAGGCTCTTGCAGTCTGACTTTTCTTTAGGGTATTTTTTCTAGTTCTAGTTTTATAATTCACCACTTGTTATTGCATATACCCATGGCGAAGTCATTTCAGAGTTGCCTGAGTGGTTCAATCAGGGATGAACAGGTAATAATTTGGAATAGAGACACCTAAATGATTATCATATATGGCAACTTTGATAAATTGATAAATAACTTTCATAATTTGCCTCATTAAGTAGCAGCAAAAATTAATCTGCAAAGATGTTTACAGTGAAAAGAGGTGAATTGCTCATAATTTTTTTTCGGTTACTAGAAAAATTATATTATTGTGTGAGGTGATCCCTCTTTACATACCTGTCTAATTGTACAGAAGCTGTAAACAGCAAAATAAAAGGCATAATTGAGGGAAAGTTTCTCATTCCTGCTTAAGCTGTTTGTTGCTGCCTGACCATTCTAATTCACATTCTTCTCTGTAAATTAGAAGCTTAGTAATCAGCAAGAGAGTCTCAGATCTGGGATTAAGACTCATTGATCCATTTGCTAAGAGCCAGCCTGTCGTATTAGTACATTGGAACTCAAATTAACTAAAGTAAGAGTGCTCACTGCCAAATCCATTCTAACAAAGACTAACATTGTCCCAATGTTCCCAAGTCTGCAACACAATGCATTCAATTTTTTTAAGAAGTGATGGAATCACTAGTAAGTATATTTAAACAAATTTGATATTATTGAATTTTAAATGAAATATAATTTCACAGGTGTTCTCTTCCCAAGTGGATTGTTTTAAAAATAATATAATTAGCATTAGTTATTATTTTTTTCTCTCTGAGTTTGTTGCTACATTTTAGGTATACAGTACAGATACATTCATCATTGGGATCTTGTACCTTTACACGACAGGTCTTGGTTCTCATTTTTTCCCCTTGTCCCTGTCCTCCCTTCACTCCCTCCTCCCCTCCCTATTGACAAATACTTTATTTCCATTTTTTTTATTTTCTCATATTTTTCCTTTATTACCCTTCCCCTACCCTACCCACTTCCCCTATAATTAGCATTAATTATAACTTAACTTGATAGTCTTATTTAAATAAAATGTTGTTTTATAGACATTAGCTTGTTCAGTTCTCTTTCACACTCTGTAATAATAGTATGTGAACCAAAGGACCTTTCTTTATATTCCTGCACTTTATAGCAGTCTTCTTATTTAATTTTGTCTTTCTGTTAAATAATCTTGCTCCTTTCTTTCTGCAAACACATGGACCTCCTTAAAACATCTCAGTCAAACATTTCAGTATTTACTTGACTTGCCTCACCTTCATGGCCTTTTAATTCTGCCTTTGTAGCAGTAGGAGCCTACTACAAAGGCCAAATTTCACTGAAATTGTCCTGGAAGTTAAAGCAAACACTTTTCCAATGCCTAAAGAAATCCATCCTGAGTGTGTTAGAATATACATCATCAATGGGTCATTCTTAAAATTCCTAGTCTTCCACATTATTAGATACTAATATGATTTATCAAGGACTATTTTCACCTTCTCTTGTAATATCAATGTAGGGAAGCATTGAATTTTTCTTAAATCAGTGTGTGAAACATACCAGCCTACGTAAGCCAGTCATAAGGAGTGAGAAAAAAAATTCCTAAATTTGCAAAGAGTTCTTCTCTTAAATTCTAAGTTATTGAATAGAATTTAAAAAGTAAAAGAAAAGTGATAAAGAAACTATCTTTTTTTTTTTCGGGTGCTGGGGATTGAAATCAGGACCTTCCACTTGGGAGTCAAGTGCGGTGCCACTGAGCTAAATCCCCAGCCCTGGACAGTATCTTTTTTGATTAATCAAATTAAGTAAAGACTAGGAGGAAAGGCAAAGAGAATTGATTCATCCTTATAAGTATTTCCCATACTTACCATGTACCCCACTCTCTTCTACATGAAATCTTTTTATATAGCTAACCCTGTTACCTATGAATTTATAAGGGATTTCTATAACAAATACAGGAAAAGATTTGAGTCTTATCCCTGTTTCATTTGATTATTTTAAAGGCAAGAAAACACATTTATAAATTTTTTGATATCTTAAATAGTCCAATGCTACTATTAAAGAACAAAAGGAAGTATGAATGACAAGAGGTAGGTGTTTAATTAACTAATTTGATACAAATAATTCTAAAGCTGAATTTGGCAAAATGATCAAAAATTGTAATTATGAATTTAATGTTTTCAAGAAAAAAAAATGGATACCACTGTTTCACCAAGTGTTACAAGCAATGCCATGTTGAAAGTTCCCTTCAAATATAAGGTTCTGCCTTGAATGTTGGGTATTTCCCAAGTATTTTTAATAATATGCATAGATATACTAAGTTCCTGTTACTCTAACTCATAAATATGCAGACAAAGCAGAAAAGTTACCTGCTTAACAAATGAAATATAAAAGTAGGAGATGGACATCTATAACAAGTTAAATATTTTTAATTTATGGGAAATATTTCAAAGAAGATGAAAGAAATTTTAGGAGAACTGGATCTACTTTGGAAACTAAAGAATCTCTAAGAAGATGACATTGAATCTGAAATTTTAACATTAATTGGAAATAACTAGTAGGAGAAATGGAAGAGAAAGTTAATAGTATAAATTCATATATTCGGATTTAATAAAAATTACTGAATAGATAATATATATGCATACTAGGAAACCTAGCTGTATTGATTATGATTTTAAATAGTATGTACTCCGGTAGAACTTCTCTTAGAAGTTGCCAACTTGCTTTCTTTAAATATAACTGTGAAAGAATCCTCAGTGAGTTAAAGGATGTTGGTATTCAATCCCACATTTTAGGAATGCGAATAGATGCATGTCCATTCATAAATGTAAGCTTAAATCTGTATGTTACAGGTATTATCTCTGTTCATTCAAAACTTCTGCAGCCCTTATCTTTTGCCTCAGGTATAAAATAACTGACTTGAAGCATGTCCCCCTTGTTGAGTTGATCGGGTATATGGTGTTTATAGGTGTACTTTTGAAGCCACAAATGTGCACTCTTTTTTAGTCCAGTGACCGGACTATAGATGTCTCAAAAGTAGCAAGTGATTTTTTTTTTGCCTTTTTTTTTTAATTGTTGTGATTATCAGTCTATCAGAGGACCTTTATTTAGTGGAAGACATTCAATAAAATGTTGTCAGATAAATGGAAAAATAAAATAATGATTGAAAGACAACTCTGAAAAAAGAATATGGGGAGGATATCCTGCCATTTTCAGACTCAGGATCAGTTGCAACCAATATTCTCAATTTCAGCATAATGGAATGGAATTGAGAAGCATAAAATTATAATTCCAAAGCAGTAGCACTCCTCAGAGAATGCCTTTCTGTGAAGCCAGATTTCAGAGTTTCTGCCAACGCCTTGGTGGCGAGTGATTCTGGAAGATGATTTCACTGCCAAAATGTAAGGCAGCCAAACCATGGTTTGCATGTAGTGCAATAAAGATAAAGTGCAGAATTGTGCCCTTTTTGCTCCAAGCAGTGAGATTTTGAGCCCTGCAGAGCTGAGGCAGGTCTTCCTCAGAGCGATCATCTCTAGAAGGTCACCAGAGAAACTGCAAACTGGGTCACTTGGTGATGACTACAGAAATTACAAATATAGATAAATTGTGTTTATGAGTATGAGTAGGTTTTTATCAGTCATGTGCAGCTGGCTATCAAGTGTGATACATTTTTATTTATAACCAGTCCATTTTACTTGACTATTATTAATGATCTAGATACTGTCTCAGGGCCTTGTACTTGTGAGGTAGGTGGCAACGCCAATGAGCTAAATCCCCAGCTCACTATCATACTGTCTTGGTCTGTCTTGTGTTGCTATAACAAATTAACTGATCCACTGACTTAGAAAGAAAACGGTTTATTGCTTCCAGTCCTGAATGTTGGCAAGTGCGGACTCTAAGTACCAGCTCTGGTGAGGATCTCCTTGCTCTTTTGTGCCATGCTGCAGGCAGAAGGCCAAGATGACACAGGTGCAGATATGCAAGGATGAGGGAAATTTTTTTCTTTTTGTCAGGAATCCACTCCCCGTAATGACTAACCTGCTCCCAAGATAACAGCACTATGCTCTCATGATCTAATCAGCTCTTAAATATCTATTTCTCAATACAGTTGCATCAACAAATTTCTAACATATAAACCACAAAGGACACATTCGAATCGTAACACGTGTCCAGCTATGTTGTCTTTATCCTTGCCGTGGTGTTTTCTTCTCTGAAACAGATTACTCAGCAAGCACCTTTAACCTGTCAGAGGTGGAAGTAGGAAAAGACTGAAAGTAGAAGATGAAACTATGGTCTACGCCTATGTTCAGCGCTATTAAAATCAATTGAGAAATTTAATTATATTTAATCATCTAATCATTTTTATCTTCCCCCTTTCAAGGCTCATGTTGCATTTCTTAAGACTCTCATGGTGGACTTGATATTTGCTGTCCACAGTGATTGTTTTGTAAAATGTTATAAAATAAAGGTATTCATTTCTTAATTCAGAGCCTCCTGGGAGTTCATAATGGTGCTGATTGTTTTAAAAGAGATAGAGTGTTTTAAAAGTCTTAAAAATTAACAAGACCATTTTTTTGGAAAATGCCATTAAGAGCAATCACAGATTCCCTGATGAGCAGCTTTACAGGACCATGCACTTGTGCTGTCAATTATTTCTTCATGCTGTTTCTGTAATTTTAGCCTTTAGCACAACTGACTGAATTCAGCTGAACTTGTCATTCCTTTCTCCCACCTTAGTAAAAGTTCACTATTTAGGTTTGAGTAAATAGAAAATTCAAAGGTTAAAACAATTATATATTTTTAAAAGGACAGTGTGTGCCTATGTTGTTAGGAGACATAATGAAACTAACTGCTATTAGGTCTGTCACCCTCCTTCTAAGTGTAAGTTAAGGCCTGAGGGCACCAGGAACAATGTCCCAGGGAGAGAAGAAAAAAAATCGGTTGGTACCAATTAATTAAAAATGGATCTTTCCTTTTTCAGATAAGATTGTTTTATTATCTCTTATCAGGTCACTTTTATCCAGTGAAATCCATTGTAATTGTTACAAATGGGTTGATATACTTTGAAATATGGGAAGAATGTCAAGCAGATTGCTTTGGCTCTGAATAAAGGAATCTTTATTCATTCCTGCACTGTCTTCTTTTTATTCGTCATGTAAAATCTATTGTTTATTGACAACACTGGGCAAGATGTATATTCCTGGTTAAAAGAAGTATTATATGGACAATATTTGGAACCATGGGTTGAATCAGACTTTGTCTGATTGAAGTGACAATGTAGCATGGCTGAAATTGTCTCTCCTCTACATAGAACTTTAGGTGCCACTATGCCACTGAGGATTAGTTTTGTCAATTATCAATCAAATATAATAATAGCTCTAATGTAGTTTTATGAGAGAAATAGATATAATTGTCCATATAAAACATCAAGTTCCTTGCGCAGCCCTCTGCAGCCAACCCTAAGTAAACAAATAAAGGAAGAAATGAATAAACTGGAGTTGAACTTCAGGCAGAAGTCCTTGCTCAAGGATACCACTAGAATCCAGAATTTCCTCTCCCTCACCCAGTATTCTTGACAATACATGGTTCCATTTCAGAATATGTGTCTGACTCAGCAGTAAGCTGTAATTATTATTTCCATTCTCCTTGCAATTTAGAGTCATAAAGTGCTAAGTTTGTAAGGGAGCATAAGAACCAAGTATAGCTTACCATCACTGGCTCCTGCCAGTTTGCCCCTTCCTTCTGTCTGGTCACCTCATTTTAAGGACTCAGTAACTGTTGGCATACTTGTTTATGCTGATCTTGTTAAATAATGACCTTGCTTTGATTTGTGCTCTTTAATCCTGGGGTGGCAGAGAGATGGAGAGAGGGTGGGGTTGACTATTTTATCTCTGCTATGAGAATCATTGGTTGAAATAACTTCTTACAAATCATCAGGTTTTGGGGCATCCAAACCTCACTGCTGGCTTATATTGAAATAACCATTAATTAAAATATCTAAGATTGGTTTCAACTACATTACCATTAAGGCAAATCTCCAATGTTTTGTGTTTACATTTTTTTTTCTTTTAAAGTTTAATTGTAGGATTTTTTGTTTCTTTCTGTTAGATATTTTACTATCAATGGTCAGTTCTGGATGGTCAGCATCTTTATTTTTTTCATGCATTTCATAAGGGGTCTTTTTAAATAGAATTTTATTATCAAGCTACTGTAACTTGATTAAATTTCAGTTGGAAAGTAAGTAGGGAAGGCTTTTATATACCTATCTATAGAACTTTGTATATCTATGTTTATACATGTAATAGTCTCTGCTTTATGCACAGTGTCATTTCCTGTGTTTTCAGTTATCCTCAGTCAACTATGATCCAGAAATATTAGATGGAAAATTCCAGGAATAAACAATTCATAAATCCTACCTATCACATAATTCTGAGTATTGCTGTATTATAATTTCCAGTCCTCTGGCTGCACTCTATCTGGAACATGAATCATCCTTTTTGCAAAGTATCCATTCTGTAAATGCTACTCTACTGTTAGTAACTCCACAGTCATCCAAATATCAAGTCTACTGCTGTGATATCACAGTGCTTGTGTTCAAGTAACTTTTATTTTATTTAATAATGATCCTGAAGCACAAGAGTAGTAATGATGGTATTTCAGATATGATTAAGAAAAAGCAATGAGTTGCTTCCTTTAAGTGGAAAGGTGAAAGTTCTGAATTTAATAAAGGCAGAAAAAGTAGTATGCTGTGATTGCTAAGACCTGCTATACTACAAATAAATCTTTTTTTCAATGACATTATAAAGAAGGAAAAATAAATTTGTGCTAATTTTGTTGTGGGACTCAAACTGCAAAAGCTGTAGCCACAGTACGTAATGAGTGCCTAGTTAAGATTAAAAATACATTAAATTGTAGGATTTGGTACTATCCATGGTTTCAGGCATCTTCTGGGAGATAACTCAGCAGATAATAGAGGAACCCATGCCTAGTATAGATATTTACATATCTACAAATATAACCGCTATTTTACTTTAATATGCTTTATACTCTCTTACTACTTTTTCTTTCTTCTCTTGCTTTTATTCCCCCAGTACCAAGAACTGACCCCAGGGCCTTTACAATGAGCCACATTCCTACCCATTTGAATTATTATTGTTTGAAGAATTTCAAATAGGTTCTCACTAAGTTTCCCAATTTCAAGCCAGTGATCCTCCTGTCTCAGCCTCCTAGAATGATGCTGGGATTTCAAACCTGTGCCATTATGCTCCACTATACTACCTTTTCTTGATATATATTTTGAGCAAGTTTTGTTTGTTAATCAATATTTTACAATGAGTAATTTTCTGTTTTGAGATCATTTTATAAATTTGAGAGGAGTGTCTTCTATTATTATTATCCAAACCATTGGAACAGTATAGGAAATATATGATAATGTTGGTTGTTAGCATTATGAATGAGATGGGGGAAAGGCAAATCATACGAGAGAGAGAGAGAGAGAGAGAGAGAGAGAGAGAGAGAGAGAGAGAGAGAGATTGGAAAGTGTCCTTAAAAGGAAATCAACTGTGGTAGAAGTGAAAGTGGTGGCAATGTGAAGTTTAGGAAAAAAAAATAGGAAATTGGCACACTGCCTCTCCGGGCTTATCCACCGCGAGTGTTGGTTTGAGGTGTAAGCCACAGGCCACCAACATTGCTGGGCTGCATGAATACATAAGTCTCATTAGCTTAATGCAGAAGTCACTAAGACTTCTGGGACTTGCTGCTTTAAATGTTTTCAGGCAGCACTGAATTAAGGAAGTCATTAAAGTAAGTTAACTATGCTGTGGTCTACAGAATATTTGATTTATTAGGCTCTAACAGGAGAAGATTTAATACTGCAGGAGGGAAGTAAATTGTTAACCATGTGTACATGAACAGCGTCTAGGTTTCAAACCTCAGAGCAATACAGATGCTGTTTTACTTGTGCACTGATGCCCAGACTGCAGTGCAGGCTCTGAATAAAAGTCCCACTTTTTTTTAAAGTGGGGACATTGAATATTTTTATTTTCAGTGTATTTTAGGGTATCTGGAGTGAACTTTAAGGCGTTTGCTGATCTGTGTGTGGGCAAAGAAAACTGCATTTACATTTATATTAGTCAGTTTTGTGCTGCTGTATTGAAGTATATTCAAGAGATGATTGACTTGCACGGAGAAGGGGTTTATTTTGGCTGATGGTTTTGGTGTTTCTGGTTCAAGACGGGAAGGACTTATTGCTCCACACACCTGATAGGTGTGACAGGTGGCAATGTTGAGGAGAGTATGGTGGAGAAAACATTCCACCTTGTGGACAAGAAGCAAAAGAGAAAGAAGACACTCAAGTCCCACCATCCCCTTCAAGAGCCAGTCCCCAGGGTCCCAAGGATTTGCTTGTAAGCCTTGCCTTCTAATGTTCTTTTATGTCCCTATAGGCACCACCCTGGGAAAAAGCCTTAGCACATGAACTTCTAGGGGACTCTGACCATCCAAAATACAGCCACATATTAAAGTATTAGGAGAGGAATCATTGATACTAAAGGGTTTCTCTAAACAGATGGAGTTTGAGGAATTTTATTTCCTTTTGAAGTTAGGAGATAGCTCAAATCACATTGATCAGAAGACTGTTCCAAGATTAAGGGACAGTGATGCAGAAATTGCCAAGAGCCGAGTGGGTGAAGGATTCTAAAAGCAGCTGGGATGGACCTGGGGAATCAAAGGCTAGGCCTGGGATGCAGGTGGAGAAAAAGAAAGAACTTCAGACAGAGCAGTATGTGGCTTTAAAGGGAATAATAAATTATAAAAAGTATTAAACAAAGGACCTGGGATTTAGCTCAGTGATGCTGCGACTGCCTTGCAAGTGCAAGGTCCCAAGTTCAATCCCTGGTACCACCACCCGCCCCTAAAAAGTATTAAACAGAAAAGATGGTGTGAAAGTCACAGAGGTAAAGAAATTGTTAGCATTTATAAGCAACCAAAAGTAGAGTTTCCTGGTCTGAGGTGGCCTCAGAGCTTTTCTGTGACAGACAGGTGGTCTATGGATGTGAAGAACTGAGTAGAAACCCTCCCTGACTGATGCATTTGTAGAGAGGATGCACCCCCTCCTCCCCGGGTACCAGGGATCAAACTCAAAACCTTGCACTTAGAAGGCAGGCGCGGCACCACTGAGCTACAACCCTGGCACAAGGATGCATTTGTTTTAAAGCCAGCATAACCTTACTGTGTTTCAATAGATAGAAAATCATTTACTGACTAATTTCTTTGTAAAGCTTAACCTCATTTAACGAAATTCATATTCTGAGGCAAAAGGCAGAAATAGCTGAGAAGTCATTTAACGCTGACTTATCACTTAGTGCGTAGCAAAAGCTGGATGGAGCAATGTTCCCTCTCCCGCCCTTCTTTTCTTATCCTTAAAATCTGACAAAGGTCAGTCGTCTAGGCAAGTGCAACATGTCAAAGTGGGCTCAAGTTCAATTGGCTTTTACAGCAAATCTCTGAGAGGATGAAGATTAGCTACCGTTTCCCAGCCAGTCTGTTTTGTGGTATGTCCCCCAGTGGTGAGAAACTGTCGGGTAGATCTGATCAGCTAGAGTCATAGCAACAGGAACTACTAGAGCTGAAAGAGTCCATATGAGATCATTCTGCTCCAGACTTCTAATCACGGAAAGATGCAGTATGCAACACATGTCCAATGTACGGAAAAGATTATTTTCAGGGAGTTAGTTATAGAGCCCATTTCCTCTCTATTCTTCACCTAGTTTTCTTTTGTCAGGTTTAGTCCTGAGAGAGGAAGAGAACATTATTGTGGCAGGTATACCCAATGAACAATTGGAAGGAATACTTGAATTTTCATTGTTTTGAGATTAGGAACTCTCAGATCATTTGAAGATTTCATTTCAGGGGTAGCAGCTTTTTTCTTTTCTTCTACCCTCTGCTGTAATTCACCCTGTGTAATCTGCTGGTGGTGATTTTGAATGGAAACAAACAGGCAGTGTGACATCTGGGTTCTGGTGTCTTCCTGAGTATTCCCCTCACACAGCTCAAACCTGAATGATTGACCAGATCACTTTCTGGTCCTGGCTACACAGTACTGAACTCATCATGGTTGTACGCTAGGAGCAAAGAACTCAGGTTTCAAATTTTAGGCAAATCCTCGTTCAACCTGGTTGAACCTGAAAGAATCAGGTGAAAAGGAAAATGAATATTATCTACCCACAAGTTGCTTATGATTAAGAACATATGTGGGGCACCAGGGGTTTAGCTCAGTGGCACCACGCCTGCCTTGCAAGTGTAAGGTACTGAGTTCAATCCCCAGTACCAGCAAAAAAAACTATAGCAATGGTAACATTGGTAAAGAAGAAGAAATGAGTAAGCTAAATACTCTAGGGATAACACTGGAAGGATAGAAAGAAGAGAAAAAGTACAGTGAGCCAGAGGCAGCTTAGACACCTTCTTAAGAAGATGTTTCTGAATTAGCCCGGCCTTTGGAGAGTTAACAATAAAAGTCATGACTTTCCCTAGAATAAACTTCCCTAGACACCTGGATTCCTCATTGTGTTTGCCCTCCATCTCCTTAGGCTAATGCTGGCAAACCTTTCAGAGATGAGTGCCCAAACTGCAACCCCAAAACCACATATTTATCACAAAGTGCCAACACTGCAATTAAATCCGAAGACTGAGGATTTAGTTTAGAAAAAAGAAAACCAAAAAAAAAACCCAACTCGTACATTAGCATCTTTTGTCTTTGAAGAAACAACACATGTGCCAAAGGTTCACCGTGACTTCCCTAGGCACTGTCCCTCCTGACTGGGACAAAAACCAGTCTGCCCGCGAGGAAGGCAGGGAGCTTGCTCATGCAAGCGGACTGTTCCTTCCAGTTTGGCTTTCATAACTCACCACCTAGAGAGAAATGATGCTGGTCCCCAAGCCTTCTAGGCTATTTCACACCTTGGTGCTGTTTGCACTTAATAAACATCAAAGAACAGTAAGTGATGACCCCGAAGAAAGGTTTCTTCTTTGTTTCCTCTGTGTCCTTGTGAAGGACAGACTTTCCATTTTTTCTAGAACCTGCTCTGGTAAATGCCTCATCTCTTGTGATAATTCATGATTTATAACATTTTTTATATATTTTTAAATGTTATTACTTAACTGCTACTTGGTGTTTCTCACCTGATGCCCTAATTTCTTGAGAAAACTATACCTATTTCAAAATTAGAATCACAGTAAGTGTTTAATCATCCATTTGGGCAATCGATACAATGGGTAAATAACAGGATAATCACAAATTAATTTAGCCTGAAGATACTGAGCTTCCACTATGTGCTGAGCATTGTGTATTTTAGTAATAAGGATTCTGGATCACTGAAATATTAGCAGAATTATAAGAGCTTTCTTATTATCTCCTTCTCAACTCAGTTCTGCTCAGAGAATAAACCACTATGTCTATAGCAAGCTAGACTTCTTCGATTTAACCCAGGATAAATTCTGATTATCCCCTGTAGTAGTTGTGGTGAATCAACTCCCTGCGTTGCTTTCTTGGTGTCTAAACGGAAGCCATCTTTTCACTCCAACCCTATTCTGCAGCGTCTTCTTTTCAGAATTAACCTCAGACAAGATCCTGGTGTTCAGAAAACTAAATAAGTTCTTTTCATGGCCAGTAACATCTCTCTGGAGACTAGTCTAAGAAAATACACTGGTCTAAATATTCAGCTTGTGATTTCTTTTTGGACACATCTATGGCTCTAGACCTTGGAATCTTTGAACCTAGTCCTAGAGAGTGTGATCCAGGGATTTACATGAGGGAAAATTTGTGAGTAATAAATTAAGCCAAGGAGGCTGGTTCTGCCATTCAGTAAAACTTGTCTCCTTTGCCTTACACTTAAAACTAATATGTGAAGCTAGTTTCTCTTGATGTGCATTACTCTTGTGGATGCCATTCTGCATTAGTCTAACTCCTCACCATAACCAAAAGCTGATTTTCCTTCAGTTTAAAAGCCTGAGTCCCCTTTAGACCTCTCACTAAATTCCAATTTCTCCTTGTCAGTTTCTTCACAAAACTAACAAGACTGGCATGCCCTGAGCCCATGAGTGATCGCAATCTTCCCCTCGGGAACTCATTGCTAATTCATTCTTCAGGAGATTCTTCCTCCCTCTTCGGCAACCCACTCTGTCATATACACCATCAGGTGGAACTTCCCAGAAATCTCTCTTGATGCTAGAATACTACTTCATTTACAAATTAACAGTAAAAGCCTCCAAACTTCTTTCCTTATTAAAAAAAATATATGAATCTTTCTCTCTTACACTGTACATTTTAAAAATACATATGTTGTCTGTTTTAAACTTGAAGTTTTTGAGGTTAAGAATGTTTATCTATCCAATATTGAATTAGCATCTGTGTGTGTCATCCACTGTACTGGGTGATAAGAATACAGATTGAGACTTCTCTAAGAAAGTGCCAATGGGTTAAATAAGACATAAATAAATCGTTGTTATATGGGATATTATTGCCATGATCAAGGAAGTATAAGATACGATAGTGGCCAGCATGAGGGAATGATTGATTCTAGCTGTAATCTTTAAAGGGCCTAATGTAGTACCCTATTCTTATTAAGCTTACCAGAAGTGTTTGCTGGTGATGGTAATATGTCATAAGTAGAAATTCAGTGAATTGAGAAGGTAGAAAATAGACTTACTTAGAATTGAGCTAGATGCAAGCTTTGTGATGATAGCAACACTCCTCTGCCATGGGTGGCTTTTATTATTAATACTAACAATCGCTTGTTATAATATAAATTGCTACCATTTATTGAGTACACATTGTTTATTGGCACTGTGCTATCTACCACTTTGCATGAGCACATTATTCAGTTCTCATAAAATCTCCATTGGTTCTGTCTTCCGCCTTCATGGATGAGGAAACAGGGGTTTCATCTGATAAGAAATAGCCGAACAAGAATTATAATCATCTCTGTCTTCCACATTTCTTCACTTATCCATACTATTACTGTTATCAGGATAAAGGTAAAACATTGGAGCCAATATTGTCAAAATAATTCCCAAACAATTGCTTATCTGGGATAGTTGCGACCAAAATCTTAGGACCACTTTTATGAGAGAGATAGCCATGATCTGCTATTCATTATTAGCAGAGTTAAAATGGACTCAGAGGAATAAAGGGAAAAAAGTACAAATGTGCTTTTCATAATAATATAAAAAGCGGAACACCTGAAAGAATGTGTACCTTTTACCCAGAATTCTCTAGGCTGCCTGAATTTCCCAGTTTTAAAGTAATAAAACATAAAAATCAGTGTTTAAAAACTGTAGCTAAGCTTTTAATGAAAAGTTTAAAAAGAAGCTTGGAGGTATTTTTGGAGACATTTAATCAATCAAGATTTACATTTCATTTTAAGAACTTTTTTCATGCTGGATATTCTCTTGGTCATTTTCATTTTTCATTTAAGCTTTTTGTAAATCTGTGATCTGCGTTGTTATAATAAAACATGTTTCTCCTGTTCACTGGAAACATAATCTTATTCTCCAAGGGTTAGGCTATAAACAAGGATTAGTGTCACTAAACACAATATGCTAGAATGGGGTGTTTAAAATGAGTTATAAATGGTTTAGCGACTTGAAACAAAGCATGTATTTAAAAAAGAATTAAGCAAATCTTGTATCCTGTTATTGTTTAGCTATCCTGTTTGTAAAGATTTCCCCTTTTCTACACCCTACCATTTTTAATTTTCAAATGGCACATTAATATTAGACTGCTTTGGTATGTATTGCCTTAATCAGAAAAGCATGTGAACTATGGCCAGCTGTGGGACTGCAAAGCATCTCGAGGATGCTATAAAGGGGACATAAACAAGACATTAGACCTTTTATATTCTCTCTCTTTTATTGCCTAGCCCAGTGGTCTTTTATAGCCGTGGTGCTGTGCCTACCAGGCAATATTCTACCTGCAAGCTAGACTGATTCTTACAGAGGTAGAAAATCTTTGGCTGTGAATTCGTATACAATAGAATTTGTTTATCTCACAGCTACTATTCCTTGCCAGTCTCTCATTTTGCATGCTCTTTTTTCTATCCCTACTTTGAAAATATTTTTAGGAAATATATGGATATCAAGGGCAGTAGGTGAACCAGTTGACTGCTCAGGGATTTCAGCGGGGTCTCCAGGTGTGTGAGACAAAGGGTCAGTCTGAATGTCATCCTAACGGTATCATCTCATTTAGCTCCTTCTTCTAAATGAAGCTTTCATCTTTCTTTTCCATATTTTTTTCTTTTTTTTCCCATTTCCGTGTAATTTCAGACACATCGCAGCATTTCTCAAACGTTTATTGAATATCTGTTACATGACAGATAAACTTACGTGTTTCTTAAGTATGGAGAGACAGTGAACTATCTGAGCAAATGTCTGAACATAAACCAGACTAGCCAGACCAATGTGTGACCGAGGTCTCGGTTTAACATCTGCCAATGACTCATCGTATCCTTTGATATATTAGTGAACCATCTAGAGTTTAGCATGACTGTACTGTGGTGATCAGTTAGTCCCAACTTTCCATTTTAAGGATGTGAGAAGTAAAGCCCAGAGAAGTCATGTGGTGTGGAGCAGCACATAAAATGTCAGTTCATTTTTCTAGGACTCATTTTAAATTCAGATTAGAAAACCATTGCTTCATCTTTAAGAGTTTCTTCAACACTAAAAAGCTACACTTCTACACTCCAATTCTGACTCTTCTCATCCTAAGGGAACAAAGCTTAGTCTAATGATGTGATCAGCCACTTAGAAAATTATCTCTATGTCCACTTTTGGTCTTTTGATATTTTTCTCACAAGTGTCTACATTTTTTTAACATTTTCAGTTAATTAAATTTTTATGAAAAAAATCTCTCTCCTCATACATTTTTAGGTGACAAAAGATGGAAAAAAGTCCTTTGTTTCCAATGTCAAGTTTTTCCTAAATCCAGCACAGCAGCAAAACCCAATTGACCTACATGTCACCAGGGTTTGAGTCAATCCACTACCAGGATCCTGGTGGCTTAACTGCACTGTGGGGATGGATGTATGTATGTTTTTGAGAGATTTGCTGTAACTTCCTCCCATTTGGCTTCAAATTTTGGTGGAGCCAGCATCTTCGAATTACTGTCAATAGAATACAAACGGAGACAAATAATGTACTCACAATGCAAACCACTTAACATTGTGTTTTCATCAAAATTGATTTCCTTTCTTTCATAGTTACGTGGTAGAAAATACTCCTGAATTGTTTCTAAAACTTTACACTGTTTTTAAGGATTTTAGAAATTTCAAATTAAATGTGTATGTCTGTTTTATTCAGTATTTTTTTTTTTCAGAAACGGAGATTGAACTCAAGACTTTGCACTTTCGAGGCAGGCATGGTGTTACTGAGCTAAATCCAGCCCTTATTCAAGTATTAATAAAAATAATGTAAAAATGATGATCTTCACCATTCTCTTTACATCCCCTCAACCATACACATATACATATAAATATATTTAATTAATATTGGATCCAATAGTATGTTTTCTATTATATAATTGCCAACAAAAGTTGAATTCTTTAAGCTTTTTACTTCTTATCTCATTACTCTTAGCCAATGCCTAAAATAATTTTACCTGAACTGTCTGTTGAAATATGCTTTCCCCATCATTTGCTTCCTTTTTGATAGCACAGGCTTGCTGTAGCCAAGTGAGTCCTCACTGCATTCCAGCAGGAGGCCTGAGTCAGCAGCTAATGAATTTAGAGGAGGGTTCTGTCCTCTAGAGCTACAGCTATCTAATTCTATTTCAAGGATTATTGGTTTGTTGTTCTATTTTATCTGTGAAGAAGTTGTATTTATTTTTCACCTCAGGACCTGAAATGGAATGGATGGAGATGTGTGTGTGTGTGTGTGTGTGTGTGTGTGTGTACATGCACACACATCTATGTATATATACACATACATATATATGGCCAGCTGTTTGGCCTTTGGTATTTGAATTCTCAGGCGAACCATACCTATACCTCATATTCTACAGTACTCTTTCTGAATTTTTTGTTCTCTGACTTTTTACTGTGGTGGAAAAATTATGTAATACCCCATTATTATTTAGCTATTTCGGCACTTTCACACACTTAGGCACTGTTGTCTCCGGTTCTTTATTGCTGTAATCTTTCAGTTTACCTCATTTCCAGTAAGCAAGTTTACTTTCACATACGAAGATATTTAAAAAGAAAATTCTATTTCTTGACTTTTCCTATATCTTAGAATCAGCTGATGAATTGTCAAACCTAAATAAAGCCCTGTGTGGTGGTGTACACCTTTAATCTCAGCATTTGAGAGTCTGAAACAGGAGGATCACTGCAGATGCAAGTCCCAGCTTGGGCTACATAGTGAGTTCAAAGCCAACCAGAACTACATAGTGAGACCCTGGTCTCAAAACAAACAAATGACATAGTGTGTGATTGGGTGACTGAGAGCTTTGGAAGTAAAAACTAGCTTTTACATTATACCTTAGAGGTACATGAGCTGTATAATCTTTGGCAAGTCACTCTTAAAAGTCTAAGAATTAGCTTTTTTATCTGTGAAATTATGATAATAATAGTTACTTATTAAAGTGAAAATTAATTCTAAAACAAAGTGAAATTATCTTAATGGTATTGTGCTGGCATTTGGTGCAAAGTATTATTTAATGGTTAAACTTTTCTCATTTATTTTATTATTAACCCAATAAGCTAAGCCTGGTAGGAATGATTATCTTTAGCTTGTCAATTACTCAGGAGATAGCATGCAATTATCCTCTTAAAAACAGTAACATTAAACTGGAGTATATTAAAATATATTCAGAATGGCATTCAGTATGTCTTTAGTGTAAGTGTATATATGGAAAATATATCTATAGTTTCTTCCACTGTGATATAAACAAGTTTTGTATCCACAAAATTGCACTTATTTTTAGGGCACTGGTGTCAAGAGCCACCTCTTCAAAGAAATTATTTCTTTTGATCCATTTAGTAACTTGATCCCAGCTGCATAAAAATAGACTTGCAGCATTTCATTTTTTACAGACTGCTGATGGCTGCATTCCATAAGTTAAGAAATCTGTCAAAAGGGAGCCTCTTCAAATCAAAAGCTTTTACAGAAACTTGTTGCATTTGCTTTTACTCAAACTGAAATTATTTGCAATTCACCAAATATAGGCCTTAAAACATAGTTTTCGAATATTGATAATGATTTTTAATTTTATATTAGCTATAGACTATTAAATTTTATTGAAGTGATGTGATCAATAATTATGGCATTTTGTGATGATTTAAATGTTTTCTCCTTCATCAAATAAGGAAAATCACTCAAATAAATATAGAATGTGCCCAATAATACTGTGTTTATGGGGGCGGTGATAATAGTAGTTTCGACAAAAACTATTAGTTACAGTAGGGTCTTGACCACTTGGCAAAACTTTCTTGCTAGTCTACTTATGTTTATGAGGCTGTTTGCCAGATCTGGCTGTTTTAGGTGAGGCTTTGGAGCTTTGTTATTGTTATTTAACTTTAATCACACAATATATCAATCACAAGAGTAAAAAGAACAGGTGGATTAAGATAATCCAAATGAATTCATCACCCAATTCTATTATTTAATTATTTGATGGTCCATTACTGTTTTGTCTACAACCTTAGAACTTTCCACCTCTACCCTCTAACTGGATTATTTTGAAGCAATTCTAGGACACTTCTTTCTGTACTGGCAAATATTTCAATATAAATGTTTAAAAGATAGGAGTCTTAAAAACAAGCAATGATCATGATGACTTTGATGATAATTTGATATTACAGCCAAGATAGAAATGTGTTGAATGTTGTCTTCAATACCCCCTTCCACCCCAGGCTTCTCAATGCACAGTGCAGAACATGTGTCTAAGTTTTCGGTTTTTTAAAAATGTAGTACTTGATAAAAAAAAAAAAAATGCAGTTCAGGTACCTAATGCAGCCTGAAATTCTAAGTAAGATTTCCCTGTATATCCCAGTCTTCACCACTCCATGTCATAGATTTTCCTGCAAACAAGAGTGTGGGAGATAGGGAAGAAATGGATTCAGTTAACCCTGTGGCTCCGAGGAGGAGGAGGGGAATGGGGAGG
>NW_022900914.1:28628557-28647903 GCF_012274545.1 Fukomys damarensis | reverse complement strand
GAGGAGGAGGAGGGGGAGGAGGAGGAGACCAACAATTTCCCATTTGATCACACCGTCCTCTTTGGCCTAGAGCTGAAGGAAAAAACAAAACAAATCTAAAGATAAAAAACACCCTGGTCTTTAGTAAAACACATAATGCCCTGGGCATATTCACAGCTCCTGATTAGGGTATAGTGTGGTTCCCAATGAGGCAGGTGAAAAGAATCCATTTTAAAGGAGAGCAGGGTCTTAGCACCCACGAGTATGAGTATATACACACACACTTGTTACAGTCGTGAAACACTGAATGAAGTGAGGTTTTATCAGAAATTTGATTAATTGGATCTGTGTGGCACTGCAGTAACTAAAGTGTAATCTGAGGAACAGTGGTGCTATGGGGTGCTAATGGGTGTCTTCACAAATGGCGCTCTTGGAAACTGGCGGTTTTCAGTGGAAACCACACGCGCACACACACATACAGCTCAGATATACTGGGGCTGTTTCTTTTTTTTTTTTTTCTTTCTCTGAGCATCCCATGGGACTGATACTGCTTCTGATAGTCTGTCGGGAATGCTTGTGTAAACAAGAACTGTGGGAGTGGGAAAAGAAATTGAATTTTTCATCTTGTCCACTTTTTGGCTTTAAATTATTTATGTGAGTATTGTTACATTACAGAAATTTGGGATGTGTGTGTTTCAAGAAAATGTTTTTTAGCGCATTTAAATTAAGTAAATCTGAGGACTATTTTTCTCGCATTTGAAAAAAAAAAGCCTTCAATGTGAAGTATTCTCTACTTTGATTCTGACTCCACCTCTGGAAAAACTGCAGCATTTTTTTATGTGAATAAAAGTAGGTAGTATTTCTGTTTTTGGAAATTTTATGTCACATCCATGTGAACATCATTACTGTTCATATTGGAAATGTGACTGCTAGAGTTGGATCTAAATGACCAAGTGTGCAGCTCTTACACTGTAGCACTTCAGGTGGAAAACACTAATCTTTCCAGTTAGACCATAAAATGCCATGGTATTCCCAATAATGACAACAACAGAGGCAAAATGCCCACCAGACAGGTGGACCACAGCAGAGCAATGTTGTCAGTTTTTGGCTTTCAGCTCTTTGGGGAATACTAACAAACTGTCACGTGTTTCTTGAAGCTCTAAGTGTTTTTAGTCTAGAAAGGGGACCAGTGAGTGATGTCGGCTTTCAGGACTGCAGAAGCATGGGTTTAATGGAATATAATGGTTATCTGCAAATATTTGAAACATATTCTCAGTAAGCAAAAGGGTCTGTTTTTTGTGGTTCCAGGGGGTCAGTACTTATACCAGTGAAAGTACAGAGAAGGGAAGTGTACACTGATATGAATGCCTTCATAATGATTAGAGGTTTGAACCATGGTAACATCAAATATGGTGAGTTATGTTACATGAAAATCCCAGTTATTGAAATCATGTCTATCCATCAAATTTATCATCTAAGGAGTCCCCTCATTGACTGGAAATTTGGATCAAAGGACCTTCAATATTTTAGGGTATTTTATAAGTACAAAACATTTTACAAGTTAGAGTTACAATGAAATTGTCTCAGCTCTGTTGAGAAACATTTAAGAGTCTAATAAAATTATGGACTTCTGGCCATAAAAATGCACAGATGCACACATAAAATTTGCATACGTTTGTGAAGGTTCATAGTCTTTTTGATGCTTGATTGTAGATCCTACAATAAGAAATATGGTCTATAATGTAATTAAGATTGCAAGTTTGAGTAAGTTACTTAACCTAACTAGACCACACAGTGTTTTTTTGTTTGTTTGTTCTTTGTTTTTGTTTTTTTTTTTTTACTTTTTAGGGGGGTGGTTTGACACAGGATCTCAGGAGGTAATTCAGGCTGGCCTTGAACTCACTACATAGCCCAGGCTGGCATCAAACCTGTGGTGATTACAGGCATGTGCTACAACAACAGGCTTACGGTCTTTATAATTAATGTGTAGCAATTAAATAATTTTCAATAAGTTGCTCCATTTATTTACATATATATTGTATAGTTGGAAGGCAATTCTTCAGTACAAGAGATACTCATAATAAAAATAAATAGAATTGGAAAGCAGAGATCTCAAAATTTGAATATTTAGAGCCTAAATAACAGAAGCAATAAAGCCTTATTTCCCTGTTATTTTGGACACAAGCAACATGTTCTCGCATCTCAATCTCCAACTTTGACTTTTGGTTATTTGTAATAATGAAATAAAGGACAGAAGGTTTGTGTGGGAGTTAGACATGAGTGAAAGTTGAGGAATACTTTTTGTAATGAAAGAAAATTTAAAGGGATGGACGAGTTCATTTTATGGCTCATTAATTCTGCCCTTAATTGACAAATAATTGCTGAGATGATTCCTGGGAAGAAATTACATACACATACATAGACAAATGTACATGTATATATTGAAATGGAAATTATTTTCTCGAATTGAATTTGCAGAGGAGAAATAACCACGTTTATTTAGTATCACAGGACAGATTTGTTGGATATTAGTCATTTGTAGTCTGTTTTTGGACCACACAAGACTGTCTTAAGTAATCTCAGAAATAACTTCTCAAGGAGAACAATTCTCAGTGTTAGGAAGAGCCCTGCAGAGGAACTGACTAGAAACTTCATAAACACTTTTTAATTCCTGCCCACCAAAGCAAGGGAGATTTCTGAATAGCACCTCCCGTCTATGCCTCCCAACCATAAGCTCATTTTTTTCCTCCCATTCCTCCTCCGCTACCTTTCTCCTCCTTAACATAAACAATTATTTATGGTTCATTCTAGGAAGTACTTGGTACTATAGAAAAAAATTAAAAGAAATTACAGAGGGCTGTCTGGGGAGGACATTACCCCTGAAGGTATTTACTATTTAGTGGCAGAGGGAAGCCACTTGGAGGAAATCAACTTCTTGTTTCCCGTAAATACATATGGTATGCCAGAAAGCGTTGTCTTAACGGCAGCAGCAGGTATTTATGAACCTGCTAATGCTAGCCCTTAGGTTGACAAATAGTCATGAGCATGTGTTGTCAGGTCTCTAGCTCAGAATGTAGAATTCTTAGCTGGGGATTTAGCTCAGCGGTTCGGTGGCCTGCCTTGCAAGCGCAAGGACCCAAGTTCAATCTCTGGTACCAAGAAATAAAAGAATGTAGAATCCTGAGCCCATCCCCAGAAATTTAGTAAGTCCATCCAGTACAAAGCACAATGTCAATCCTGGGTTTTATAAGAAAGTGCAGTATGTGGCTGGCAGGCTTCATTTTGAAAAAAAACACCTACTTCTGTAATGGAGAGTCAAAGCAACATGAAACATACACCCTGCTGTAATGTGTTTGCTGTATGTTTGAAGAGCCAGTGCCTGTGGAGAGACAGGATATTAATACACAGTTGCTAAAATCATGTCAAGTAAGTGACACAAAAAATATATGGAGAAAGTAGGGGAATGGAGGAGAAGTCTTTATGGAAGAGAATGTCAATAAGTGAGCTTTTATTGAGTAGAAAAATATTGTTTTGAAGAAAGATATTTGTCATTGTCTGTTATGTGTGGAATTATCTGATGCCTTCATTTTGGCCTTAACTCTGCATTCCCCAGAATGCTATACTCTTCCTACCCTTTTCCACCTCTGTTCTGAGAAACTGAGATAATGCCTAGTTGCTCTACATTTAGGAAGCATCAGAGCTCATAGAAATGGGTAGGAGGCATTACTTATCATTACAGTGCATGATCACTCTTCCTGGAGTTATTGGGGGGGCTTATTTCAGTATTTTCTGTCATATGTAAGGCAGCTTCAAATGTGTGGGTATCTGTGATCATAGGGAATACTGTGAGAGGGAATAATAGAAATTAAAAGCAAGGTAAAAAATTGGCTACTTTTTCATATTGTCATGTCTATCATAATATAGAAGACGAGTAACAGTATGACATTTTTAATTATTTGGGCTTCTGTATTTGAAATTTCAGGATTTGGTTAACTTCAATAAGGTTAATACATATGAGTTGGCATGCAAGGGTAAAATTTTGATTTTAACTAGAGTGTTTAAAAATCTGTACACAAACTTTATTAGAAACTGGTAATTTGCTGGATACAGTGTTATTGTGGAAAATACTTTACATATAGAATATACAATGTCAATACACTTATTTATTGATTGATTTTGCACATGCATCTACATTTGTTGTGTTTGCCACCTCTCTCTCTCTCTCTCTCTCTCTCTCTCTGCTTATGATGGTCTTGCTCTTTGCTCCTCTTTTTCTGTATTTTAGACTACTTGATTTTAGCCTTTCAAACTTGTGACCACCCAGTCTCAGTATTTTGTTTTTTTTTTTCTAGGATATCCTTCTTAAAAAAAATGGAATGTATTTTCATGGAATTAAAGATACATGAATGAGCATACTTGGGATTATAGGCATTGGCCTTTTACCTATCTCCTCAAGAAGATATTTGGTGATGGGTTACTGGGCCAGCCCATCCAAATGCATCTGTTCCATGTGAGCGCCTTCTCTTCCATTCTTTCATGTAAACCTACTTTCAGTTTCCTTGGGTGACAGTTAGTCTTAAAATTATCTTTATTATTTCATATAAACTGTAACATTTTTTGCCAAAGAAATATCCAGAGGCAAGACTCTAGAAGAGGGGATGAGCTTTAGTTTCAGATTCTCACTCTTTCCTTTTCTGCAACCTTCATATATGTTGCATTTAAATATCTGCTACCTTATTAATCTATTCTACCTGTTATTCCTTGCTGTAGTTACAAGGCCAATAAACAATAAACCTACTTTTCTTTTAGGTGGAAGATGTAAGACTGCTTTATGATATCTGTAGTATCTCCCTTGGTCTCTGTCACTCAAGACCGAATATGACATTCTGGTCAACTACCTGTTTGTCAATGCATCTTTTAAAATGGGTCACCTAGCAGGTCAAATCATATCCATTGTTTATAGTTTATGTAGAGCTCCCAAATTTATTATTACTTCCATGGGTTGGACACTAGAATTCAATTCATGCAAACATTTTTTAAAAAACTGAGTCAAACTGTTGTCTGTTGTTACATTTTTTGTTCAGTGAAAATCTCTGGGTTTTTACTAGAATTAAGTCTTCTTCATCCTACGCTTAAGCTAGTGGTGATATTTCAAATATTCATGCAGGATTTTACATTTATGCTTGTTAATTTTCCCTTCTCTGAAACATATGGGAATTTGAAAAAGAGGATACCCTGCCAGTTGAAACTGTGTTTTATGAGCTCTGAAATAAGTTAAACCACCCTAACCTCTATATGGATTGTTTCTCAATCAGTTTTTGCCTTCATTTGCATGAACAACATGTATACACAAGAAAGAACATCTCTAGCTTAAAATATTTATCAGGGAATTTGAGAACTATAGGAAGCCATGACAAAGACACTCTTTGGAAATAAATGTAGCTATTGATCTTTTGCCACAGTGGTTTTCTGGCTGCCCAAATCAAGAACTTGTTGCTTATGTGCATTTAATCATGGTGTGATCCTCAAGAGTTAGGGCAACTGAAACTCTTTTGACAGACAGGTAATTGCATGTGTACATCAGAGTTAATAGTGGCCTTGAAGAATGACAGAATATTAAGTGCAAAGGAATTCTTTGGATCAATATTTGTTTCTTACAAACTTCGTAAACAGCATTTGCCAAATCGGTGGTAAGAACCTGGTCAGTAAGCAAGTCAGAGTGGAGGACACTGCTGCTTTGAAAGTCTCTGCATATGAAAGTAATATTAGCTGAGCCTAGAGCGTCAACTCGGCTCCACTTAGATTATATCTCCAGAGCACATTCTGTAAGTTGTACGGTGCATTTCATCGTTTTGTGGATTTTAAAGGAAAGTTGGGGTCCCCTCAGCTCAGGGAGTAGACAGAGAACCCAAATGCTTGCATGTTCAAAATAAACCAAGACTTCCAATTATTTCCTTCTGGGTGAGCTTAGAGCTGGGTACAGATCCTTCTGCAGAGTAAGTTCTCCATCAATACTGGTTGGATGAATAAATAACTAGATACATTGATGAATAAATGCATACACGAATGTGTAGCAACCTGTACTTTCTCACATTTGGGTAATGATCCATGGGGTATTATGACTAACACAACTAGTTTAATATCTTGGAAGATGTGCTTATTCTAATAAGCTTAGGCTTCCTCGGAGATCCCCTAGTTGAGAGTTTGTGGTGTGTGTGTTTTCGGCCAGCTCTAATTCCCTGTCTTCAGGGAATGGAATGTTCTCTTCCTTTTTCCCGACCTGTTCAGGGAAGAAGTACTTCCCCCCAGGTCCACAGCATTCTTTACTCAAAGGCATTTTATTCTATTCAAGAGCCTTGGGTAGCCTTATTTCCCAATTACTATCTTCAGCAGGTCCCTGTACTGAAGCAACTATCTTAACTTTTCTGAAATATGTGTGTCTCTGGAAGAACCCAAAGCATATCATATGGTACCTACTTTCCTGATCAATAAATGTCTCCCTTGGATACTCAGAGGCACAGGTTGTCTGATTTACCTGTCTAAGTAATCATCTTCCAAAAATTAGTTATATCCCCTAGGTGAGCGATTAGCTTTCAAAACCTGTTAACCTGACTTACGTAGGATGAAATAATTTATTTTTCAGATTTCATAAGACTAAGTGCAGGGCTGGTGTAATTCAGGCAGGAAGGTAACAAATATTTAGGACCCTTCTCCTTCTTCCTTCTCCATCTTTAATGTATGGTTTTCACCCATGATGTTTGCATAGGTCATGCCCATAGACAGTAATTCTGCATTTTGGCAAGAGGAATATGATTTTACTACTAAAAGCTTGAGGGAAATGTGGTCTGCCTTTAAAAAGAAACTTTCCTGGTGACTTCCATTAACCTTTTCTCGAAATTCAGTGTACAAGATGACCTGACTGCAAGGAAACTGGAGGGAGTGAGCTTTTTAGGTGGGGCACATGGCCATGCTGAGTGTTTCATCCCCGCACTGCACTCCACTGGTCCCATTTACCAGGGAAAGGCAGAGTGGCTGTGCAAAACAGAACGAGTGGCGCTCTGTCACAGAACATTCACTTAGCTGAGAGCTTGCTTTTTTAAAGCAAAGGACAGGTCTATTCCAAAAATACCACAGTTGGGTAGTTGCTGATTTTGAAAATGAATCTTGGTGGTTTTATGTTGATACTATTTCGTAAGTCGTGGAAAACTATTGAAGTAGTTAGTATTGGGTCTGAGTCTCATTCCTGACCATTTCAGTTTTGTACTTTCTTAACTTGGAAACATCAACATATTTTCCCTTCTTTGACATGTGAGCCATCCAACTTTTTTTTTTTTAATGCTCAGTCCTAGAAACAGTGGATCCAAACATCTGTCACCCAGATAGCCTGTTATTGATATTTATTATTGGGTTCAGGAATTTTGATTGTATGAAAGCAGACCAATCATCTCTCCCAAACCCCTTCATCTCAGCCATACTGAGACTTTAACCTTCCAAGGTCATTTTATTGTAAAGGTTAAATTTTATTCTGCTTAGATATGCATTCTTTCTATTTGCTTTCTGTACATAGCTCCCTATTCCCTTTAATTTTCACAAATAATTTTTTCAGTTTATACATTAGATTGTCCCATCAGATTAAAAAAATTACTCCAGTTACATGTAAAATGAGGAATATTTGCTATGTTAATACTCATTTCCTTGATGGGCCAGGGATTTAGCTCAGTGGTACCGCACCTGCCTCACATGCACGAGGTCTGAAGTTTGATCCTCGGGTACAGGAAAAAACAAAAACTTATTTTCTTGTTCTTAACAGTGTGAAGGATATGACTGTAGATGGATAAAATTGAGCAAGTGAGAAATGCTTTAAAAGAAACTTTAATGTTTTGCCATACCCTAGAGTGAGCTATGAACACATAAGACAGTTTTCACCATGGAAAGTGTGCCAGTGTCCTTCCACAGAACCTGTATAAACAATAACTCTTTAGAAAAATGCACTGTGAAAATAGGCTCATCATTCTCCTTCCCCACATTTTGTATGTGTAGCTATTATTTGTCTTTATTATTTAAGGGTAGATTTTACTCTTCCATGAATATAAATAGACTTAAAATTGGCTATGATTTTCATATGATGTTGTAGAGCACAATTCTCTGCTACAATTTTCCTCATTTCCGAATTTATCACTGTTGGTAGAAGCAGTTAACATTGTTGTTAATTTAAAAGTTGAAGCAAACATTTTTCCTGAAATTTACATAGCTTTCAGTATTCTAATGTTAGCAAGTTTGAGCAGCTTCAAAATAAAAATCACCTGTATTTTTTCCTAAAGAAAGAGAAGAAAAAAGCCTCATGTATCAGTTCAAATTAGTTTTTGTTAAGTTAATTATCTTTCGTGTGCAGCAGTTTAATGTTTTTGCATGCTTGATGGACTTTCTGAAAGCATTACAACATAAAGGATAGTTTCTATTTATTTATGTATTTATTTTTTAATCTCTTCCATTGACTGGATGAGGGGTCGAACTTTGGGAGTCTCTTACACTTTCTCTAGAGCCTATTTATGTAAATTGAAAAAAAATCAGTATTACTTGAAAAATAACTAAAACTTTTATTTAACAGTACAAAAGGGGGTACTATCTAATCCCTCAAGTAGGAAATTGCTTTTCTTCATGATCCATTGGTTTCATACTGTTTCTGGCTGCTAGTGCTGAAGAGGAAAAAATCCACCTTTACTCTTCCTTTACCGTATCTCTTCTCTTGCTTCTGCAAAGTTTGGCAGTAAATAATAGTTGAAATGCATGAATTTAAATGATAATAGTAAAATGCATGACTGATAAAATCTTCAAGTGTCAGTTGAATAACTGTGATTACAAAGAAGCCTGGGGAACTCTGCAAAGGAAACTGAAATGACAAATTAAGGACTTGGTTTAACAATGAAGATGTGATTTAGTGGTGGTTCTTCTATGTGCTGTTGTAAACGCTAGACAGAATGGGGCAGCCTATGCTCTCAAACTGATTTTTTGATGGGAAGGTTTTGCTATGCATTGCTTTGAATGCTTGATAAATGCTAAATCAAAATGTTGCTAGGATGAAGGGATACTGATTTTGTTTGTTTTCAGTTGATCTTCCTTTGCTCATGAAAGTTTCAAGCTTGAATCACCTTTTAAACTTATGTTTTCTGGACTGTATAGTAGTATTACTTTTAAAACAAACCACTGTGTATTTGACTGAATGATTCCATTCTTAATATTTGACCCCTAAATTGTATTATTGCATGAGATTTTGCAGTGCCCAGAAAACTAAGTTTTCCCCTCCCTTAAAAATGAAAACAGCAAATTCAGCTTTAATTATTTAAGACGAATGGTAAAAGAAGCATTTATTCCTATTCATATAAAAATTCTCTTAAATCTAGAAATGTTTCTTGTATCTCTTAGACTAGTTGCCAAATTAATGTAAGAGTAAACTAGTTTATTTGAAAGAGGTGTGAGGCAATCATCAGACACGTTTTCCAAAAATCATCAGGTGCACTTGTTTTAGTATCTATCTCATGTTCAATATTGAAGAGCACACCATATGCCTAATGAAAGCTTCATTAGGAAGACATTAGTAAATTAATTCCACTGGTTGTGTGCTTTATTTTATTTAGAATATAATAAGGTAAGTTCATTACTTTGCAGGTGTAATGTTTTCTACCGTACCTCAATGCAGCCAGGAACAATTCCACACAGGTCTGTGGATCCACGAACACCTGTCAAGATGAATACACAGTTCTCTGGGGGAATCATCTCAGCAATAAAACAGAGAAAATGTGAGGAAAAGTAATTCACAAAAGAAAAAGAAGGCAGTTAAAAAGAAAAAAATTTGATCAATGATTTTTCGAAGTGCCTGAGAGGTCATATAGCTCTTATAAAAGTTCATAAAATTCCCCATCCTTTAAGAATAAAGTTTTTGGAGCATAGACTACTCACTCCAGAATAAATATTCTAAGAGACTTGAACAGGTGAACTACTTAATGCTATCTGAATTGAGCCACTGAAAAATTTGTCTGACTCCTGTAGTTATTCTCCTTGTATCCATCTCAGAACAAATGTACTACATTGTAAGTCTTGTTATGGTGATATTATTTAAATAATTATAGTGATGCTAATGTCAGTATTTCCATTATAACTATAGTCGAGGATTTATAAGTTGGCTATAAGTGTTTGCTCTAAAATTCAAATTGGCATCAAACATCTTAGCTTGGAAAATTTGTTTTCAGAAAATCTAGGAGAAAAAAATATGTTATACATAGGTGAGAAAATATGACAGTGAATTTTGTTATTCTTTATAACCAGTTAACTTAGCATTCAAATTTAAATTCAGCCTAAATTATTTATATATTTTAGGCAATAAAGAATGGTTCACAAAAAATCCCTGCATGGATGAATCGAAGAGGATTTATTTCCTTACTCTGTTGATTTTGGTCATTTTAAACTCCTAAATATGGAAATAGACTTAACCAGTTGTTTTAATACTTCACTCATTCATTCAACAGACTAATTATATGGACACACTGTTATGTGTCTTGAGATTATTTTTCAAGGTAGTTGCAATAGCCTGTTACTTACGGAGGTAGCAAATAATTGGCAGAGCTCATAAAAATTTTTCAACCAAGAAATACGCATTCAAATTTGATGGAAAAACATATAGGATATGAATAGAAGAAAGAAGGAGAAAAGATAGTTTTTACAGAAGGATTGGCATGGGCAAAAGTAAAGAAGTCAAAAATAGGAAAAAGTTCAAGGTTTTTAGCATAGATGGAAAAGTTCATGTGGCTAGAACCTGGAGAACTTGTAGGAGAAGCTGCAGAAACTGAGGTGGAGGTAAGAGAAGAGTTGCCAGATGAGGAGCAAATCATGAGGGCTTGCAATGCTGTGCTGTAGAACTTGACGTTAGCTGCAGGAGAGATGTCTATGGTGAAATAGTCACACCAGCTATAATGCTGCCATCAAAGAGGCACCCTGACAAAATGAGTACTCTAATCCTGAATGGGATGTCAATCCCAGACAAAGATATTTAAGATTCAATTCAAACTGCATTATGGAATTCCTTCCAGTACAGTGAATGGTAATTTAGGCTCCAGAATATAAATTCATATTGATGGATCAAAAGGTTTTATGTTTTAAGTGTTGGGACATTCAAAAAAATAAACATATGGTAGCTGGATGGTTTCTGGTTCCTGATTTGAATATCTGTGTTTACTAAAGAATTTGCAAAGTATCTGTTAGTTGGAACATCACTCTAACTTGTCTTATGGTTGCCATTCCAATTTTATTTCCATTCTCAAGAATGCTATGTTTCTTTCTTCAGCCTTGATGGACATATACAATAAGACTGGGTCCTGGGATGTAGGCAGACAGACTCTTGGTAGTCATTTTATCGTGGGAGTCTTTTCTGGTTAGACTGGAAGCCTCATATACGAGGACCTGGAAATGTCTGCCTTCTTTTTTTGTTTGTCTGTTTTCCTTTTCTTTTCTTTTCTTTTCTTTTCTTGCTCCTTCCTGTCTCAGATATTCTCTCTCTCTCTCTCTCTCTCTCTCTCTCTCTCTCTCTCTCTCTCTCTCTCTCTCTCTCTATCTTTCTTTTGTACTGGGGATTGAACTTGGGACCTTGTGCTTGCAAGGCAGGCAGCAGAACCATTGAGCTAAATCCCCAGCCCTGCCTTCTTTCTTTTGATACATTGATTATTTGGTTTTATTTAGAAGCAAGTATAAGTTCTGGTTTATTTTCTCCCTGCCATAAAAGAAAAACCCATTGGAAGTGGCAGCAATAACAAAACTGTTATATGTATATTATATGCAAGACACTGTTCTGTTCTGAATACTTTAAATTCGTCAACATATTTAAACCTTATATCCTCCCTGCAAATAGTCCCTTTTGCAGATGGGAAAATTGTATTCAGTGAACCTGCCTAACACCACATAGCTACTAAGTTAGTAGAAGTAGAACTTAGCTCATATACAAAGATGGAAAGGAAAGCAGGCTTTTCCAGTAATGGTATAGGGAATTTATAGTTGTACAGTATGAAATGAATGCAGATGAGTTTATATGAGAGACTTTTTGAAGCTTTTAAAGGGTATTTTAAAGGAGAAATATGGGAACAACACTGTTGTCCAGTCCTAGGGTACAATAATGTGCCTGAAGTTTTAATAGGATTGGATAGAAGGAGGTGAGATCATTACTAAGTAGCTTAATGAGAAAGCTCTCCATGTGTCGAGGGCCTTGCTACTCCCTGCCTCTTCTGCCTGTCCTGACACGAGCTGTTTCTCCTCTGTGATGCCCCTCTGCCATGCCATCTTGTACTGGAACCAGCCGACTACGGACTGAACCCTCAACACACTGTGGGCTAAACCATGCCTTTCCTCTTTTCACTTGTGGGTGTAGAGCATTTTGTCCCAGCAAAACTGATATTGAGACAGAGAAGTGGTTCTCACAGTCTTGCTCCTCTGGGCCAGAAGCTTCAGCATCACCTGGGACCTTGTTAGAAGTAGGGTACCAGGATCCCCCTAAGCATAAGGGGATCAAGAGCAAGGCAGTCTGTTATTTAACAGATCTTCTAGTGGTTCCTAGTGTGCGCACTGAAGTTTGAGTGCTGAAGATTTAGAGAAACCAAAGATAAACTAATAAATTGGGGGGGGGCGTTGAACGAGACTGTGAGAGGGGTTTACAATAGGGCTAAATTTAAGACCACATCACAGCCCATTATCTTCATATCTTTAGTATCTAGTTACAATATGTACATATGAATAGCAACTTTCTCATTCTTGGGACAGAATGCCCTATACCCACAAGTGAAAAGAGGAAAGGCATGGTTTAGCTCGCAGTGTGTGGAGGGTCCAGTCCATAGCTGCCTCCAATGCAAGATGGCACAGCAGAGGGGCACTGCAGAGCAGAAAGAGTTCATGACAGAACAGGCAGAGGAGGCAGAGGTTTCTCTTTTATCTCATTCAGTGTATAAGCCTATTGGTTGTGGGCCTCCCCAGTATCCACATCCAGAACTGTGCTAAACCAATCAGTGGACTGATTCAGTTATCACACACCCTTAATCCATATTCACGCACTCTACATCCAGCCACCTCTAAAAAGCTCTACCTGACAGTATGTTAGGCTTTGGGGAGACATCTACATACAAGCCATAACAGATGTTAACCTTTGTTAAGTCCTTAATATGTTTCAGAATCTGTCCTAATTTTGTTACACATATTATTATAATCATTTAACACCTGTGGAAGTTGGAGGAAAGAACTATTAAACTCAGTGTCACATCAGTAATACCAGTGGATCTTGGATTCAAATTCTGGCACTCCACCTGCATGTTCTCCCATTACATTGCAAACACACATCGAAAGAGGGGCAGCAAGGGGTGATGGCTTATGCCTGAAATCTGAGCTACTCTGGAGGCTAAGGAGGAGGATTGCAAGCTGGGACCCACTGTGGGCATTTCAGTGAAAACCAGTCTCAAAACAAAATAAAAAGGCCTTGGGGGTGTAGCTCAGTAGCAACGCACCTGCTTAACACGAAGGAGGCTTTGCCAGTACTGCTGGGGATAAAAGGGAGAAAGAGAGAGAGGGAGGAAAGAAGGAGCTGTGGAAAAATACGCAGCACCACAAAGTGGTTGAAACAAGAAAAATGTGTGGTGACTTTAGTTGAAAGATGACTCGTGAGTGGGCAACAGCCAAACAGAACCGACAGTATTCAATGATAGTCACAGCAAATCTCTGTGACTCTACCTCTGTGCTTATGTGTCAAGTTTTATGCGGGACTTCATCAAGACTTTTTCATTAAATAGGACAAAAGAAAGATAGAGATCGTAAAATACTCCAGTCCTGAGTACAACTCACCTTGACTTGAATAAACCTAGTTGTGTTTCACAAGTCAAAATGCTCCTTCCAGCTTTAGTCGGAGTGAAAAGGGTGCCGCGTTGGCTCATGTTGCATCCCCCACCCCTTTCCCTGATTTATGTCAATGTGGAAGCACCAAGTAACAGCTAAATTGACTGAATTCACCAATCTTTACCTGTGACTGAATTATGGGTGGTGGGAGATAAAAGTGCACATTCAGACATATAAACACATGATAAATAAATCTAGCTTTTCTTTAACACAGGTTTATCACCTGAATAACAAAGACGTTACATTACATTTCCAGTGACACCTTTAGCTTCATCTCTCCCTACGTCCCACTCAGTGTTCTTACACTTCTGATCTTTTTTTTTTTTCCAGTATCGGGGTTCGAACTCAGGACCTTACACTTGCGAGGCAGGTCTTTTTTCTGATCTTTTCTCCGGAATAGCTTGAAGGACCTACGGTAATGTAGAGTGGAATCAGGAGCCGGGGTAATCCTTCCAACTCTCACAGACCGCACCCTCTTCTGAGTCTTTACACCTTTCTCCCTCATTTCTAACTCAGAAGTACAGGTAGTCAGATATGTGGGGTCTATTTTTCTTTCTTATGCTGGCGTCAGTATAAATGCACAATGCAAGACTGACACTCTCCTCATTTTTTAATTTTTAAAAGATTAGTGCTGCCTGTGGGTTTTGATATACTCCCCCTCTGCTGCTTTTAGTGTCTACTTTTCTATTTAGAAAGCTTAAGACTGAGCTGTAAGGATTTCCAATTAGGCTTAAGTAAAACACGGAAAGGTTGAAGATGTCTGCCTGACAACCGTCCCGTGCCTCGCGACGGAAAGTTTGATTTTGAAACGTGAGAAAGTGATTTGAAGTGGTATATCCTTTTCCATTTCTCCACAAACCTCCTCTTCCACTCACTTTCCTGTTCTCACTCCTTCTGTTTCCTTTGTTTTCTCCCCTCAGCTCTCAACCCCATCTCGTGTTTCTTAACCCTGTTGTTAATGTAGGCTGCCTGTGTTCACCTTCGCTACAAATCAACAGCTGTGAATTGGCTTATGACAATTTAGCATACAGAATTTGTAGGGTCTTTCAGCTAGATCTCAGTAACCACCTTTCTTAGAGGCAAGGCAAGGTTAACCGCTCTTGCAAAAGTTTCCACAAGTACAGGTCCTAATTAGGTCAAGAGTTAGACACACTTCTGCCTTCGAAGCAGACATTTTTCAATAAGTAGGCACAAAGTTGTATAGCTGTTTGAGGAAGCTTAAAGAAGTTCCAGCTCTTTTTCCTTTTAAGACCCCAAAAATGTCTTGCAAGAAAAAATTTTCCTAAAGCAAATACAGCAGTGTTTCAGTGGCAGCATCCAGTTCACCATCTCTGAATTAGGTGAATGAATGGTTAGGGATCAAGATGAATACCTTCTTCATATGATTTTGTTAAGACTTAATACACTTAAAACTCCCAGAGAAGTGCCAACTACAAATAAATATTAGTCTTTACTACTACACCTTTGGCAGCATTTCTCATGGTGAAGTGTGAGAGACTTCGGAGATTGTCATAGCCTATCCCAGGAGAAGTGAAGTATGTCTATAAAATAGTTTGGCTCTCCCCACACTCTTGAATATTAGTGATCTCAACAGAGAACCTCTTGCTCACTTCCATTGCATCAACTGACAAGACGTTAATTCCTCCAATAACCTATTTCCAGCATTTGTTCTAACTAATGAGCAAAGCCATATATATTACAGTTGAGATGGTGATTTCCTAAGGCTTCTAGAAGCAACTTCTGGCTTCTGTAATTCCAGCTGACATGCTGGATCATAAAGTTCTAATGAAGAGCTGAATATGGTGACATGCCCCTCCAGTCCCAGTTACTGGGCAGCAGCATCACTCAGCCCAGTAGCTCATGGCCAGCCTAAATAACACGGTGACCCTGCCTCTTAAAAAATACTGGTGAAAGCACTTACTCTTATGAGGTACTGAACAGCGCTATCACACTTACATCACACTGTCTGTTATGAAATATGTAAGAATAAATTACAAGCAGCCAAACACCATATTTCCTGTCCCAAATGCTTGGCTCTTCTAAGAGCAGTTTGTCACATGCTGCCTCAGTTTCCCTTTGCCGATGTAATTCCAAGCTCAAGCACTGATCAGCTGAAGAAACATAATCAAAGAGTAACCACAAGCTTTATTTGCTTCATCCAGATTAAGCATGCATTTATCCATAAAAATTTTCTCCACCATTAGACAGAGGATTTCTTCTGTTTCACAAAATTACTACCGTTTTATAACAACCATTGCAGTGGCAGTGGCAATGCAGCACCCTTGATCCCTTTACATTTCAGAAAGTTTCTCTGGACACCTGCCTGAAGAACTGCAGCGGCGATTTCTTCAAAGGCAGCCATAAATATTTCTTCTTCAGCTCTTGAGACCCCAGTAAAACTAAAATTTCTAGCCTATCCTTTCTCTAGTCCTACTTTTATCTCCGGAAGTCCTAGGTGTTCTAAGGCCCTGGGGCAGCCTCTTCTTCAATGCATGCCCTTGGGAAAGTTGATCAGACTTCATTCCGGCCATCTGGGCTTTAATTTATACAAATCACTGTCCAAATAGCCTGACCCACCCTTTCCTAGTAAAATAGAGAATAATAAATACAGTTGACCCTCTTTATTCACAGATGTAAATTCCCCTTTGTTTGCTGAAATTCATTTATAACCTCCAGTTAATACCAGTGGCTCTTTGGTAGTTGTTGGTAGACACGCAGAGAATGGTGAGGAAGTTGAGTTCCAGACACATGTGCTCAGCTAAGATTGAATATGGAGATGTTGTGCCTTCTTGTATCAACTTCATGCTAGAAACAAGCACTCTATTTCAGTTTATTTGGTGACATCTCTGTTTTTATGCTTTTTGTTAGTGTTTCCACTGTTTAGAACAACACCAAAGCATAACACTGAAGGCCTTTCTGAAAGACATCAGTGAAAGAAGACTGTGCTGGGCTTTAACACACTCCAGCTGGATCCACTTCCTCAGGCATGCAATAGAGGACTGCTGGTCATGACCTCAGTGCCAATGAACTGAAAATATATATTAAATAAGGCATCTTTAAATAGAGATACATAAAATAAGGTTATGGATTAATCAGTTGATCAAAATTTTATGACCAGAGGTTCTCAGGAACCTAATCCTGCCTTTCTTTCTAAGAGCACTTGTTCAATATTTGCTAATTTAGTGTTCATGATGACTTTATAGACCATAAATACTGATAAAAATGACAACTGACTGTATGTACTAAGAATCTTTTATTTCATATATGCTGGGCACTAGAGGGAGTACAGATAAAGTCTTGTCTCCTGTTCCTTTCAGGAATCTACCATCTACTGGGGAAGGGCAGGGAAGGGTTGACTAACACTAGATATGAGGGCATTGGAGAACAATGCAGAGCTTTACAATTCTTATAGAAGGAAAAGAACTGAATATATTCTCCATGCTAATCAACTCAACTATGCTATACCCGCATAAGAGAAGTGGCGTTATGACTTCATTGTGGAATCGTTTGATATTTTTAATGTAACGTTAAATATTGCATTATATTCTGTCTGCCCTCTGGTATTGTTAGGGAGATAGGACCCTGGCTGTTTTATAAAGGAAGCCACAGAGCCTAAGGGAGAGGCCAAGTAAGGAATGTGACATAAGCTGTAAGTGGTGGATCTAAGAATATATCCCATGTCTCCTGACTCCTAATTCAGTGATCTTTCCACGCTGACACTCTGAAATGTCAAATTCGGAATACAGACCTACAGTCTTGCAAACATACTCTGTGGGTGAGTTTCCCTTTCCTTTTGATGCACTATTTGATATGTTAAAAATAAATGCAGCTCTCAATGGTGAGTTAACACTCACGTGCTACAAAAATGATCAAATGAGTCTCAGACACAGGCAGAAACAGCACACAGTAGGAGCTGCTGGATCGGGGTTCTATTGGCCCATGACATACTGTAGGACTTTAAGAGACCTGGCTTAGTTAAGTAGATTAATGAACTTCTGGAGAATTATCTTTGTAGAAAAGCCAAAGAAACTTTTGACCAGAATATGAGATGTTGGATTGGTATGGATTTGGGAAGCCCTGGTCACTAAAACACAATGGCTATCAGAATGCAATAGTGAATTCTTTGAAAGGGAAAGTAAGCAATGCACAAGTCCAAATGGCCAGTTGAGTGAGTGGCTGATTTTAATCAAATCCTCTCAGAATAAGTTTTTTTTTTCCCCAATACAAGACTGTTACACTTTTTGAAAAATACGCTATATACATTGAGATAAATTATATGTGTGTTCACAGTTTTTTCTCTTTGTCTTTCTCTATAAGTAAAGACAAAAAAAGTCCTGTCACTAGGCATATTTATCATCTTTTGGGAACCCAGACCTAAATCAGCGACCTAAATCTGAATTTGGACCTGGTCGGTTCACTTGCTTTGCTAGATCTCTACTCTGTGTGTGGTGGCTTCGCGGGTCTTTTAACCGGAACCCTTTAACTTTCAGGTTAGGATGCTGTGTTTCACAGCGTATAAATGTCCTCTTTTCCTTGGGTGCACTACGCTTGGCAATCTTGGTTCTTTGATATTGTTTCCTTACATGACAGGATGAGAGGCAGCACTCCACCCTCTTAAAAGATCATCATGGCTGGATCATGGGAGTTCTTATATATCCCACATTTATTCACTAAAACACCAGTGATTGCATTCATACTCTTTTTTCACTCCTGTGTCCTTTTCCTTTCTTGCCGTTTCCCCTCTTTCTCCCTATTTCCTGGCTTCCAACTTCACTACTTTTTCTTCCTTATGAGTTTTGGTTCCCTGAACTTACATTGTCTTACATGAGATGGGACCTTGTACTGGGAAGCAGGACTCTTTGTTAGGAGTTGTGTGTGTGTGTGATTAACGGATCACCAGAATGAATGCGTGATGAGATGATACCAAGCCGTATTCAGCCCTTTGGGTTTGGACATCTGGTAGAATAAGTTTGGTCCAATAAAAAAAGCCGAATTCTTGCCCTTTGAAGAGCTCTGAAGGAAGACACTGGTTACAGCTGAGCCATAGGGGTAGGGAAAGGGTGCCATTTGCCGCTGTAATTCAAAGGAAGGGATCACCTGGCTGAGGAGCGAGAGTTGCTTTTAGGTGTTCTCCGCATCTCACTACACGTGTGCTTTTGATGTGGGGAGGATGCGAGGGAGAGGCGACGCGGGGCGATTTTCGTGGGAAGCCGGAGCTGCCTCCCTTGTTACATAGGCTCGTCCTCTGCATTGCATGCGAGCTTCGGTGATTTGCTGTTTGGAGACTGCAGATTTGCATACAGCCCCTTGCCTCGCCAGCCTGTGTGGCTTTTCTTTTTCTTTTTTCCTTTTCCCCCTTCTCTTTTTTTTCCTCTCTCACTTCTAGGTCTGTGTCTTCGCTCCCCGGCCCTCCTCCCGGCGGTGCTGCTCCACTCCCGAGGGCGCAC
>NW_022900914.1:28611969-28627816 GCF_012274545.1 Fukomys damarensis | reverse complement strand
GCCCTCAGCGGCCTCCTCGGAGTGGCGTGGGGGGCGTCCAGTTTGGGGGCGCACCACATCCACCATTTCCACGGGAGCAGCAAGCATCATTCAGTGCCTATCGCGATCTACAGGTCACCGGCATCCTTGCGAGGCGGACACGGTGGGTCTGCGGTGCCAAGTTCTGGCGGGTACCCGGTTTTCCGCGCTCCTGGCGGGGCCCGGAGAAAAGGGAGCTGGGAAAGGAGTGCATTGGGGTGTGCTTGGTGCAGCCCCTGAGCTCTTTGAAGACAATGGAGGGGCTGGGAAGGCGTCGCGGGTGTGGGTGGCGAGGGGTGGAGGGGCGTTACTGGTGGAAGTGTGGAGCGGTGTGGGCACCTGCCCTGGACCGGCCTGGCCCCGCGGGGGGCAGCGTCACTGGGCGAATGGCAGGAGGAGGGTTCTGCAGAACCTTTGTCTCCGCCGCACTTGCCCGCTCCAGCCCAAGCGCCCCAGTTGCAGTGGCCAGGAACCACCCCCCCCCCGCCCCACGCACACCCAGCGGGAGCCTCATCCCTCCTGCCCTGCCACTCCCTTCTGGGCAGGAGTGGGCTGGAAGAGGCTGGCCAGCCCTAGCAGGTGCAGAAGGGATTCCAAACTGACCCCAGGCGCCTCCTCCCTACTTAAAAGCGTTTCTTCTTCTTGGCGATTGGGCTGTTTCCTAATGGGACAGTGGCTTGGCCGCACAGCCCGCTTCCGGAGGACCTGGTCGGCAGGCTGTGGGAACTTGAGAGCAGGCCCTGCTACCTCCTTCCTCAGTGTTTAGTTTTCTCCCCCGAGGAGGGAAGAGACAGGAGGTCTGCTTGGAAGAGAAGTTGAATCCCAGGGAAGCTGTCCCCCAGCACCCAGTTGCTTTGTAGAGAGCAGTGTAGAGAAATCCCCTGCTTAGCAGTTTCCTTATACACGGCGGGCTCATCCTCTGCTGCATGCTTATTTCGAAATATATCAAACTTTTAGGGTGTGAATCTTTCTCCATTCCCAGTCTTTTCCCACATAGTGTAAAACCCACCCATTTACACAGTAGAGTGAACGTTGTGCACACTTTCTTACATCTCTTTTCCACCTCTTCCTTCCAGGGCCTGTTCACCTTTAAGATTTGGTTCAACTCTGGATCTTTGCCCCTCTCCTCTTTATTTTACTCTCTCCTGGGACTACTAGGATGTCCCCTTCCCCAGGGGTACCAGGGTGACGCCCTTCCCCAGGGTAAGGCATCCTTTATGGGAACAGTTCTGGTTAGACAGAAAACCATAGCATAATCGAGGTGAAGTGGACCAAGTGACCCTGGCAAGCCCTCTCTGGGACTGGGATAGTGAAACTGCGGGTCTTGGAAATTGGTTCCTTGGCTTCTTCCCCTAGTTTTCACCCCGAGATTGGAGGGGCTGATAAATAGGGAGAGAACACTGATGTTCCAAATGGGGGCTTCCTTCTAGCTTACAAGCAGCAGAGGGCAGAGCCCTTCAAAGCAAGAAGAGTTCTGCTGATCTCAACCACCACTCACATAGTGCTCTAGGAGCGTGTTGCGGATCTCAGCCACTGCCCTGCTTCTGTGCAGATCGTGAATCCCCACTGGGAAGCCAGTCAGGGTTCTGAAGGGGTAGACTGAGCAAGGGTAGGGGTACACTGAGCCAGTTGGTGGTGCTCGAGGGGGTGGGGCACCTAATTGAACCTCTGGGAAGCACTTAGCTCTTAGTGGTCTATGCATCTTAACTTCTTTCCGGTGGCTGTGCCCCTCGGCAGAGCTTGGGGCCCCTGAATGGAGAGGGAAGGTGCCCGGGGTTATGGGGGGAAGCACACCCAGAGCCCTGCAGCAGTCTGGCTCTCTTTTTCCTTCCCGCTGCATCTTCTACCCCAAGCAAGCGCCGTCTGCTGGTCTTGGAAAACATTTCTTTCCCTTCCGAATGCACTGATTGTCCCTGCATGTGAATGAAAAAATCAGGCACATCTGTCATTGATAGAGAAAAGAATAGGAGGACAGAGGAGGAAATAGAGTGTAGGTATGGAGTGGTATTATTCTTCTGGGTCAGAGAACTTTCTTCCCTCCGAAGGCGCTGTTGTATAGCCTTGTGTTAAACTCTCTCCAGCCTCTTCACACTCAATCTTTTGGAAGATACTGCTACTCTCTCTAATTTTTTTTTTTTTTAATCAGAACAACAACTCTACCTGTAAGGAGCTAGCCCTGACCTGATAAAAGCCAGGCGTGACATTTTTATGTTTTATTCTTTCCCTCACTTGATACCCCCCAAAAAGAGAGAATTAACTCTATAAAAAACAATCTGGGACTATTAGAATATAAACTAAGCCCCCAAAGTGGGAGTGGAAGAGATAAAGATGCAGTGGGGTGGGGGTGATGGGATAGGGAGAGGAGCACAGGACTGGTAGAGTGAAAGCTTGAAAGAAACCTAATAAGAAAGAGGTGATATTGAATTTGGTGGCTGAATAAGCTCCCTGCATATTTAGCAAATTACTGGGACAAAGGACTCACAAGGAATGAATGATCCTAATAGTTGAGGGTAGAAGGAAAGCACAAAGGTAAAAAACAGTATGATAGATCCCCAGCAGAAAATCAAGACAGGTGAAAATGAGATTTAGTTCAAAATTTGAGATTATTGCAAATATATGTGTGAAGTTGAAAAATTGACAAGCCTGTTTGATTGTATTAGAATGTCTGAGAATCTTGAGACTTTTTTCATGATAGGAAATGCATGGATGCACTAGAATGTGTGAAAAATCCTGTGTGGTATATGTCATGGAATACACCTGAGGCTCTTATGTTTTCAAAACTGCTGGGTGGACTGTCTAGCTCATTCTTCTTCATTTTGTCATGATGCTATGCTTCATTTGCACTATTATGAGGTGTCACTTACAAGGTTTGCAGGGTGGAGAGAGCTTATGGCAACCCCAGCGTCTTTGTGCGTGCTGACCCAGTTGCAGAGATGATGGTGAGTTTTTTCTAAGTGCATATATATGAGCAGTACATTCTGAGAACACTGCATGGCCCCACTGTATTGTACATGTATTTAAAAGCATAAATGATGGAACTCCCTCCATAGACAAATTATTTTTCATAGCTAAATAAATGGAGATCTGTGTGACTGTAAATGATAAAAAGCAAACCTGCTTGTAATTAAAGCCAACAAGATCCCAGATTAGACCCATGTGCTCAGCCAGCACTGCTTTTGTGGTGTGGCATATGTGCATAGCATAGAATGATGTCAGCGGCATGCTCAGGTTCCCAGCTCAGCTCCTGGCTTCCCTAAGTACCTCTGCTTTGCATATTTTGGAAGATTAGCTGAGAGCCCCTCAGTAATTTCAGGAGATAGAGGAAGGTGAGAGCTAGCAGAGGTCTGAGCACACCTGGGTCAGTCTTCTTCCACAAATAGGAGCCACAGAAATTATATTGCTGTGATGAGCTTACACAATTAAGAGGCAAGAGGGTTTTCCCCAAAGGAAACGCTAACAGATTTTAAAAGGGTGGTTTGTATTTGAAGTAGTCCAATAATGTTATATAAATGTAACTATTATATCCTTAATTTATAATGCTATTCTTTCTAAGGCATTCTCAGTGTACATGCTAAACTTCTAAGAGGAGTGTGAGTTTTAAAGGAAGTGTTACATGTAAGGCTACTGAGGCTTACATGGATGGGCCAAAAGATAGAGCCAGATCTCTGATCAGAGTCAAAGAGGAATTAGAATCAAAGCTTTGTGACCCATAGCCCAAAGCAATTTCCTGAGCTCAGAGGTTTTAAAACTAAAACTGAGAGGGTCCTCCATGTGGTTTAATGGCTGATCTCTTGGAGTAGAAATCATTACAAAGAAAAAAGGAAAACAAACCAGAGTTTTGCTTCCAGCATGTATTAACAATAATGCATACTGTAAGAAAGGCTGATGGCCTCTCACTGGGTCCTACTGATCACTTCATTGATTCTGACAGGAGGTTTTTGTTCTGTTATTTTTCTAGGAGGTAGGAGGTTGCTGTTTGATAGGATGATCTTGGTTTTTTTCTGTGGAAACCAAGAGGATTAGCAATACCTTTCACAGTATACTCTACATAGAAGAAAAACTTAACTGTTCTGTTAATTAATTCCTGTATGTGAGCAGGAACATTTTTCCCTCTGAATATTCTGCTGAAATAGCAGCACTACACTTCCATTCACTTGAACCTAAAACTTGCACTACTGAAATGCTGTTTTGAACAAAATGGTCAACTATTTCTGCAAGAATCTTTGAAATAATCATGCGTCAAGTAACCCCAGCACCTTCAAGTAACTTTTGTTTCCCCAAACTGTAATATATTTATTTCTTAGATCATTCATTCAGTGAATATGCCATAAATGACCCTTATGTACTTCTTTTTATGTTGGATGGAAGGCGGGAGCATAAGCAAAATAAGGGTAGCAAAGTTGAGGCAAGAGGAGCCAGTATACCTACAGTCCAATTATCAAGACCTTCACTCCTTTATTCCAAAAGTCCAACATATTATTAGAAAGAGTTAACCCTTAAGCAGATGAATAAATAAAACTCCTCTCTTTAAATATAAGTAATTACAAGCATAAATGATAAAAAGCCCCAAAGTTTATGTATATGTAGTAGTCATCTGGAACTCAACATAAACTGATCTGATGAAAATAGTGAATTTTGTCTACATCACTCTTTAATGCCCTTTAATATTAATGTTCTAGAGTGAGCTCCTGGAACAATTGCTTTTTTCCAAGTTGCTGCACATATTTCTTTTGACAAAATATTCAACTTTTACTTTTCAATTACAGATGAAACTTGTTTTGGAAATGTGTGTAAAATGGGGGATTTATTGATTTAAATTTACATAATGTATATATAATTGAGGCACCTGGGTGTGGTGAAGACAATTCTCGGAAACATGTCCATGTGAAAATTGGCTATTGACATTTATTAGCATTGTGTAAATTTAATAAGCTATTTTATCTTCCCTAAAAATGGTTTTTAATGTATAAAGCACAGTAAGTTAAATCTCTGTGCAGAACACATGAGATCATGAATTTGCAAAGTTCCCACACTATAATAGGTCCTCAATATAGAAGTCCCCAGTAAATGCTGTATCTGTTTTCTGTTGTTATTTAAATGATTAAGAGGGACTTCAGAAGGTACATATGGTAGGGGCATTGAAGTCAAGAGAACTGAGTTCTAATCTGGAGTCAGACAGTTAATAACTCTGTGACTCCTAAAATAAAGTTACCACTTTGAATATCAGTTCTTTTTTAGCTCTAAAATTTGAGCAGAATCTAAATAACACCAGTGATGTACTTACGTGTGGTCACAGCAAATTATTAGCAGAATTGGAAGTAAAATCGATACCTTTTACCTCTTCCTCCTTTAAATACTTTCCTATGAAACCCTTGTGCCAGTACTGGTTAGGGGCTACACTCATTCATCTCGTACATACCAGAATACCATATGATCAAGTCATTCTTTTTGGATAATAAACCAGTAGCAGAGTTTTGGTTTTTGAGGAAAGAATAGAGCCATAGAATTTGGTTCATGTAGAGAAAGCCATTCCTTACTCCACCGTTACCAGTCTCCCAAGTCAACCATCAGTGACTCATCCTGTGGCCCTTTTAATAAAAAGTACAATTTGTTAATTAAGGTGGTAATGATCTCAATAATAACATTGAGCATGGCTTTGTGTATTATATCTTCAATCATATGTTTAATGCTCTTTCTAGCCTCTCCTCCCCTCCCCTCTCCTTTTTTCCCATCTTCTGTTCTTCTCTTTGTCCTTTCTCCTCCTCTTTCTACCCTGTCTCATCTATTTCTCTCTCTCTCTCTCCCCCTCTCCAAATATTGCATTAGTAGACCTCTAAAATCATTTCCATTTCTAAGATTGTTCTGATCATAAGGATCTCATAAAATCCTCATGGTCTTGTCTTTTCCCGGAGCTTTATTGATTTTAAGCACACTGTAACTGGAGATATTTTTTGCAGAGTGCATTCAGTTTCCTGGCTCCCTTAGGTGCATAGGAGCCAGTGTGTGGGACTCAGGCTCAGTGTCTTTTTACCTAATGCTTTCCTCTCATCTCAAGTCTGAAGGACTGTACCTTAGACAGGCACCTGATTCCTCCACTGGGTCTTTATGCCCAGGCCTTTCTGGTCTATTGTGGAGTATAGAATACCTCTCCACTCAGAAATTTGTAATAGCTTTTTAAAATATTTCAAAATGCAAAATTTTTAGTGTTGATCACATAGCAATGCATTCCCCCAAGCTTTTGACAGGACAGAATGAAAACAGCTATCTTTTACGTATGTATTTCCTCAATGCCTTTATGTAAAGTGTCACGTTTAATCATCATCACAGTCCCAGCAGGGCTGGCGATGTTCATTTTGCGGACAAAGAAACAGATCTAGAGAGGAGGTGTTTTTCCAAGGTCACTTAATTAATAAGTAGCCACAGTGCTTTTCCATGACAATGTAATAAGAGACAGAACTTTTAAAAAAAATATTGCATTTGAATTTAGAAGACCTGAATTTTGTCCCAGTGTCATCACTTTCAAATCCAATTCTCAATAATTATTCTCTTCATTTAGAAAAAAATTAGAAAGAATAACTCATTCATAGTTAAGAATTTCTTTATTCATGCATTTTATATATACATGCATTTATTTATCAGAAGATTAAGTCTATATATTTATAGGGTATGATGTGATATTTCAGCACATGTATACATTGTGAGATGTTCACTTCCAGACAATCTTTCTCCTCCGCACTTAACATTTCAACGTGAAAGAACTCAAGTAATTTCAAGTGGCTATGAAGTTTATGTCTTCATTCCAGTAGAAGGAATTTTAGCTACTCCAACATTGTTATATTTAGTCAATAAATAAGTAGTAAGGTTGATGAATGAGGACCATTTTCAAATCTAGCTCCAAGTACTATACTCAGTGATAATGTTATAATCAAATAATAATAGTTATGCTAAAAAGCTTTTTGACTAAAAGATGATAGTTTAGGGCAGAGTTTTTTTAAAATTATAAGTGGTATAGGAACATAGGAAGGATCTGCTGTTATGATTGTGTGGACTTTCTGAGATTTGTGAATTATAACAGTGGCAGAGTAGAAAGGCATCTCTCTAGTATATTTCTGAGGTATTAGTTATGTAAAAGTTAAGTTCTACCTGGCTTCCATGAATCTTGAAAGAACCCGTTTTGTTTATGGCATCCCTAATTTTAATGTCTTTTATAATGTGACCTACACTTTTCTTAAAGAGCAAAATTATAGATTTTATGTGTTCATGTGTATACTTGGCAATTTGTTCTACAAATAACTACCATTAGTGAGAGAAAACATTTGGATATATCTCTGAAAATTAGCAACCAGAGGGGGAAAAAACTAAGCAAGCAGTAACACAATGCTTTTTTAATCTGTGGTGAAACATGTTGGTGAGATTTGGATGCCAATTCTAAATGCGATAGTTGTTTTGGTTATCTGGATTGCCATTGGACTAATATTAGTATAACTAAGTATTTGTGTGTTTCATCCTTCCTTGGTTATTAGTTGCCATTTGGTCACCATCCCATATTTTTCTAGGTGACTACAGGATTGAGAACTGCTAAACAGAAGTAATTTTGATGCTTCTTAAGATACATTGGATTCTTAAATCTCTAACTTTACATTGAGAGAAAATCATCTAAAGCGTGAATAGTTGCAGAGTATAAAGCACATACATCCCTGTGAGTGATTGTGCCGCTGTTCACAGAACTACATTTGAGGCCAGGGTAGAGGCCCAGGCTTGTGATTTCCTTATACCAGCTGATTAGCAATTTGCTTTCAGGCTGCCACAGCCTATGTTAAAGTAGTGTGTCATTTTCTCAGTGTGCTTCACTTTTAAATTTTACAAGATCTGTCTTTGTTATGAAGAGTTTAGTCTGTATCCATGTCTGTATTCCCCTTCATGTGTAGTTTTCCTTTCCAGTGATCAAGTGTGTTACAATTTGGTGTGGAGAAATAATACTGAGCTTGACTAATTTGGATGCCTTTGGGAATTTTCGTCTAAAAGATGTATGTGGAAACTGAACTTTCTACTTGGTTTCTAAGGCATTGTATAATAGACTACTTTCTTTATGTATTATTTTGATCTCTGAAAATCTGTCATACCAGTCCATTTACACCTACATAATCATTAAAAACTGACCATCGTGTAGATTACATGTTTTCAAATTTGAAAGAGAGGCACTTTCCTCAAAATTCTGAGCTACAGTTCCTTCCACACCTAAACTATAGATACGGGGGCTGTGGATTTAGCTCAGTGGTTCTGCCACCTGCTTCGCAAGCACAAGGACCGGAGTTCGATCCCCAGTACTAAAAAATATCTATATCTATATCTATATATATATATCTATATGTATATATAGATATATAATTTTTGTTGTTGTTTTTGTTTTTTGTTTGAAAAAAGATCTTCCTAGGTAGTTCAGGCTCGCCTTGAATTCACTATGTAGCTAACCCAGACTGACCTCAAACTCTTTGTGATGCTCCTGTCTCAGCCTCTTTGAGCTCTGGGATTACAGGCATGTACCTCCATGCTCCACTAACATTTTTAATATAGCAGCCTGCTTTGTCAGTCATTTTTCATCCCTGCTGTCAAAGTATTAACATATGATGAGTAAGATGAATAATGGTCTCTGTCAGGACAGTGGGTAATTGGCCACACTGTTAAATACGTAAGTAATTTATTTTGTTCCTTCATTTTTCTTTTCCTTGGGACTTGTCCTAAGTGAAGTGCAGAGGTTTTGATGCTTTTGTGAAGAAGTTACCGTACCAAAATCAGAGATGGAGTGAGTTTCTGATAAACATCTTTAGGAAAGGCCCTGTGTTTTAGTATATATGCAAGATATGTAGTCCAGGTGCTTTTGTAATGACTAAAATAGACCATAACAGTCTGTTTCTACTGGCCAATAATAAAAACCTGCCTCACGAATCTCATTTTTAAATGTAAAACTTGGCCTCTTCATTTTAATAAAATATATCAAAATTTCCATTGTGCTCTTGATGGTAGTGAGGAAGTGACGAGTATCCCAGAAATACTTACTTCCGTGCACCGATTCTCCCCAGTAAAGAGACTGTCTCTGGAAAGAGCTGTGTGTAGGGCTATGCATAATGGTAGTAAACAGCCAGTTACATTGTGTGTTTATTGAACAGCCACTTAATGCTTATTATGTGCCAGATACTCTTTAGAACTCTTACCAAAATAGCAAGTTATTTAATCCTTACTATAACCCAACTTTATAAGATTGGTACTATTAATTATTTCCCAATAAAAATATCCAGATAGAACAAAAGAACAAAATAGCCCAACTTACAAAGTTGAAGTTGTAGGAGCTCCATTTAAACCTGAACAAGCTCACTGGGAAGTCCATAGTTTTTTTTGTTTTGTTTTTGTTTTTGTCCTGGGTATTGAACTCAAGGCCTTCACATTAGCTACAATCATAGCCTTTTAAAATTTTTCTTATTTTTGAGATAAGGTCTTGTTAAATCTCTAAGTTCCCCAGGCTGAGTTTGAACTTGAGATCCTCCTGTCTCATCCTCCCAGAGTGCTAGAATGATGGGCCTGTGCAACCAGGCCCAGCCAGAAAATGCATGCTCTTAACCATTTTAGTGTGCTGTCAACAATTCATTTAACTTGACAGAGTAGGCATTTTGTTTTTTCTCTCACCTTTCTTGCCAGCAGTCCATACGGACTAAATGAGGATGACTATTCTGATTTGCTTTGTCTATTTTTCACCAAGTCATTTCCCAAAAGTTTATTGCCTGTTCTTCCCATTTGTTGTAGGCATGGCCCTTCCTAACTACACAGAGCATCCAGAGCCTTTCCTGTGCCTCCCTTCCTCCTCATGTTGTTTTGACTGATTTATTAATCAATATGCACCACCATATCAAAAAGGAAGGAGTGATTGATTTAAGATGTTTATTAATGTTTGACTACTTTCCTTCTATTTGGCAAATACATTCACCACCAAATTGATAATCTTCTGTGATAGTAGATTAATTTACAAGTGCAGCCATGACTTACAATTAAATGGGGACAGTTGTTAGGAGTCTGATTATTTGATTCTATTCTCCTGAGATTAAAGGAAACCTTTGATAAATGGTTAAATAAAATTATGTAATTCTGAAGGCAAGAGAAGAGCGAAGAATCTACTAAAGGATTGACCTTAGTTTCAAGTTTTTAAACCTCTCTGATTCTGGACTATTTTCAAGAATAAAATAGAGGCCCTTACTGTTTACTCCATAAAGTTGTCATAAAGATTTGATTCTTTATGTAAACATCTGGCAGAGGACCTGATAAATTGTTGTAGCTCTTCAAGGGGAAGATAAACTTCCTGCTAACATCGACTTCTCTGCTCCAGAAAAAAAGAAAGAAATGGTTAAAAAATGAAAAGAAAAAGAAAAAGAAAGAAGCTAGGTTAGTTACAAGGAAACTATCCCCAGAGTCTTCAATACAGGTTGCATTCTTGTCACACTAAATTGATTTGTAAGGTTGCTTAAAAATAAGGGGCTGGAAACCGAGATCTTCTCCTGGCATCTGATTCATCCAAAGGAGAGTGACACAGATATTAACAAGAGGATGTCACGTAGAAAACCAGTAGTTCATATGTCCTGAGTCCTCGTGGGAGTTAAACCAGGAAACCAGCAATAAGGCTAATGCTGCAGGTCATTGTTGGACTTACATTGTTTCTGTGTTTGTCTCTTAGGAAATTATTTTATAATTGAGATTAGGCCTCCTTAAAGTAAGGTGGAGGAGGAGAGGGCAGAGATGAGGAGGAGACATTTAGGAAAATGACTGTCTTTTTCTGCCCAATCAGCCTTTGAAAATGTCAGGAAATACAAAGCTGTCTTTACCTAGCTCTATTATAGCTAAAAGAAATTTCGGTAAGAGAAACAGTGCTTCCTGGCCCAGAAACCCTTAATGTCACTTATTTTTACTGTGGTCACTTTAAGGCTTACGTCATAGGAAACTATGAAGTCAAGTAGTTATGTAGAACACAAACATTTCAGAATAGTAAATCAAATGAAAATGCCCAGCACCTGTCATTTAATCACCTATTTTAACAAATAGCTATCCAGTTCCTTTAAGGAACATTTTTTTTTTTTTTGTGGTACCGGGAATCAAACTCAGGTCCTTGTGCTTGTGAGACAGGCCACTGAACCACTGAGCTAAATCCCCGGCCCTTGAAGGAACATTTTAACAGGAATCTAATATCCATGCTTGAATTTTTCCCCTTAATTCACAAACAAAACAAAACAAACAAGAAAACCCACAAAGCTCTGTTGCAGACTCCTTAGTAAGTAAAATTGAGCAAAGTAATTGTGTGTACATACATACATACACACACACACACACACACACGCACACCCACATACGTACTTTGGACAGAGTCACTTTACAGAGCAATCCATCACTTATGATCTCTAAAGGTGAAGAAAACCTTTTCAGTCATATCAACAATCTGGTGTTCTTAGGATCTGATTAATTCAGTAGCAAGACATGTTTAAGACAAAACTGATACAATTAATGGTATTGTCCCTCCTGTTGGGCTAACTTGTACTACTTGAGTGGCAGCCATGAAATATGATCTATGCAACCATGTAGATGGATTTCCCCCTAAACATCTTAAAAGGAAAATGATTTCCTAGATAACAGATAAGAGTGAAGCATATTGTTGAAGAGAGCAATGACCACTATTCTGGAGTTGGCATTGAGCATAGATTCCCCCCTTTCACATGTATATATGCCACAGTGTTCAGAGAATCCAGAGGCCCTTCAGGCGGAGTACCCACCGTATGGGAGACAAGGCCCCTAAAACATGTCTTGGCAATCTGCTTCCAGGCACTGTAGGTATTGAGAAGTCAGATAAAGTTTCCAGCAAGAGCATCAGAAAAAGTTTCCTGAAGAAATTTTGCCTCCAAAAAGACCTTGAAAGGCTGGTATATGGGGATTGCAGACCAAGACATTCTTATACAAGCAAATGCCATCAGCAGAAAACTCTGCCTTCATTTGTGCTTCTTTTAAAAACCACGCAGTGGTTGGAAATTCAGTTTTTCCTAGTAATCCCACATAATTGAGTTTGACCAAATGAATGAATGCATTAATTTGATCACTCTGTGTTTGCATGTTTATATATTGTTTAGACACAAGAACCATCACTGCCAGGTATTTTAGCCCAGTGGCACCGCAACTGCCTCACAAGTGCAAGGTCATGCATTCGATTCCTGGAACCGAAAAATAAAAAAAACCATCTCAAAAGAACCATCAATGTGTTTTTTAAAAATCTGTGCTTAAGGAAAGAAATACAGAAGAGTATAGAAGAGAACCGACTCTTAGTTCATCTGGAAAACACAGTTCCTTGCTCTCTAGATGTTGGCTGGGAGCTGACAGACAGGTGCACATCATGGGTGATAAACAGATACAGAGACAAACCCCCTGGGAACAGGGAGCTCCACCCTTCCTTGAGGATGCTCTGATACCCTCGCTGTGGAAAGTCCTGTGCTGCACAGAGGGTAGTAAAGGAAGTATGTGCAGGGAGCTGACTGTTTTTACATAATTTCATTCATTCAGCCTCCTTCATTCACAATATGCAGATATTTAGGCTATTCCCAAAATGTGGGTGTTTACACACTCTGCTGGCAAATCACTGTTCCAGTCAGTGCCAAGAATACGGGGACCCATCAGTCACCAAGTGCTTATGAAGTGCCTGCTGCATGGGGTGGAACATTGTCCTGGTTTCTGCCAAAGGGCCTAGGGCCTGAAAGAGGCCTCCAATCTATTATGCAGTTTCAGGCTTTCACATCGAGGCTGCTGGCCTCAAGTTCTTTTGAACGCCTCAGGGAGGCTTTGTAGGGTTCTGGAGCAGTTGTAGAAACAAGAGACCTCTCTTTCTCACCTTCCAACCGCTTTTTGGATACACTAGTAGAACACACTCCCCACTCCAGCCCACATATCACAGCACAAGCTTGGTGAGCACAAAGTTCTTCTTCATTAAAAATTTCTACAAGGAACTGACGTGTTCTACGGATAATTGAGGAACTGTTTGGCTACTTTACCATTTTCACATTTATAGATCTCTTAAGTCTTATGAAGTGATTTCTCATGTTTTTCCTGATATGATATCTTCAGTAAGCCTGTAAATTAGGCAAGGCATGTTTTGGCCTCGTTTTGGAGGTGGGAAAGCCTTGCGGCTTGGTCACTTTAAGTGGCATGACTAAATCATGTTTATCACTAGTACAGCTGGAGCCTCGACCCACTCTGCTGGTTCACAGTGCCCACTGTGGCTTCTGCCACCCACATCGGTGAGCACAGCTGTCTGTGTGCTTTCCATAAAAGACCCAGGAGATGTATAGAGCAGATGCTTCTGCAGGGATTCTAAGAAGAAAACCCTGAAAGGACTCAGGCTCTGCTGAACCTCTGGGCTAGTAGGAAAAGGTAATACAAAGTAATGGTTCTGTACAATGAAGTAAAGTAAAAATAGAAATTATTTGGTGAGATGGTTGGGGTTATTGATCAGATTTCAATAAATTCTGTTAGTTTGATGACTTCATTTCCTTGTTGCCTTCTGAAAATGAAACAGTTCTGTTTTGAAGAATGAGCTCACTTGTTTTCTATCATTGTTGAAATAACTAAAAACAATGTGAATACAACCTGGGAAAAGCAATCAGACTTAAAACATGTATTGAGCTAACGCTGTAATATTTTTAAATGAACGGTGACAAGAAGTTATATATAATTAAAATACCTAATTACTTGTAAAGAGTTATTAGAAGCACTTGGAAAACTTGAGCTAGTCTGTCAAAACCTTAATAATTACAGCATTTGATTCTTCACAGGGATGACAAAGGTATTTACAAAACAAGTCATATTTCTGAAATACCTTTTGCTTATTGTAATATGAGGGATGTTGCAAGCTGAAACAGAGATCCACCAGATAGGTGAGGGCTTCCAGGAATCATCAGTGAGCAGAGAGACCATGCTGAAATACCTCAACAGTATTCACTTGTACAAACACCCCTTCCATTTTTTTCAAAACAGCATTCTAATTTCCCTAGATTAAATTCCCCCAGGACAGGGTGTGTGGTTTTTGTTGCATCTCAGTGTCCCACAATAAATATTCATAATACGGAAATGTTTATAGAAAAATTCCTAGAAGCCCTTCTCTATTTACACAGAAGCAATAATATGTCTGTTCTATTACTTGGAACCAACTTTAAAGCCAGCTTCAATCAGCAAGATGTCATTTTTGAGCTACATATGCAGCCTACCCCACCTAAATATTTCTCCAGTAGCCTGATTGTACCGTTAGAGATTTATTTCCACACTGATACCTTTTATTAAAATTGGTAGCTTTTAAAAAAGCATGAAAATTGGAGTCCTGGTACACAGTTGGTGGTTAGGTGACCTTTCTGAATAGGATAAAAATAACATTCCTTGTCCTCATTGAAATTGATTATGTAAGGAATAAATGTAATAATGTTTGTAAAATACTGTATAATTCTATTTAAGGAGAATAAAAACATTGTAATAATATAGTAATCTACTCATTTAGAAAATTGTAATGCTGTAACCCGACATAAATGATGATTTTTAAAATTTAAACTATGTCAGAATCATCCAGGGAACTTACCGAAACTCCCAAGATGGATTGCAACCTGGGAAATTCTAACCAGAAAAAATTGGGGTTGGGCTCAAAAACTTGCATTTTTAAGTATCATCTTAGGAAGCTATAATGATACTTGCCCAGCTCTTTGAGGAAAAAGGGCTTATGCCATTTTTTAGCAGCATCTCTAACTGATGGCTTTTAGCTTTTATTTAAGTCTTTGTAAATCTCCAATACACACTGTCTAATAAACAGTTCTTAGCAATGACTTTTATATCCTGAGGATGTGGGCAGAGTCATGCAGAAATATATCTTAAACTTGGTATCTTCCCATTTGTTATCAATTGCTATGGCCACAGTGTTAATGAAGATACTGACAAGTTGCTAACTTGATTGTCCTTCCATAGAAAGTACTGTTATACATAAAAAAATATCATAAAGGAAGTACACTGCATGAAGCTTCCCTTTAAATTGTCAGAGCTCTTGCTTTGATGGCATAGCATATCCCTAGGGAGGACTATCTCTGTTTTAGCTCTGGATTTACACTTTTGAGGGTTACCTATATGTACACACAATTCCGAAATCAGAGCCTGCAGTGTCTTTTTGTCTTTCCATTTACAGATTCTTTAGCCTTCTAGTCTCAGTATCCTTAGAAAGGATTATTTTTGTATAAGATGCACATTAAGGTGTGGTTTCTTTATTCTTATACAAAACATTTCTTAAAAACTTTATGCTTAACAATTTTGTCTTTGACCAAAAAAGCTAGAATATAGGTGTTATTTCAGCTTGCTTTTCATCATATTGTATTCATAACGTTTTAGATTTTATAATACACTTTCCAAGCTCATTTCCTTTAAAGATGGTGAATTTTTAGTGTTAAATATTGTGTGGACTTCCTTGTTCTTAGTCTTAATCTTAAATCAGCTATACCCTTTTATTTTTTTTTTCATTAAATTTATTGGTATTTTTAGGTGTACAGTACAGTTACATTCATCACTGAGATCTTACACCTTTTACATGATGTATCTTGGTTATTTTTTCCCCATTCCCCTGCAGTCCCTTCACCCCCCTTCCACCCTTACGTATTTACAAAGACTATTTCCATGTTTTCCTTTTCTCATATTTTTTATTTTCCCTGCTTTCCTTTCCCCTACCCTTCCCACTTAGCTATACAGTTTTTTTTTTTTTTTTTTTTTTTTTTTTTTTTTTTTT